>NW_020798092.1:0-140510 GCF_002237265.1 Aspergillus thermomutatus | reverse complement strand
GTGGGAAATGTTTATAAGAGACAGCTTTTTCAGGGTGTGGTGATTACTTTTCGTTGAATTTCCCCGAATGCCTCGTGCTTCTGCATCAATCTAAATTTCCAGTTGGAAAAGGGGAAAAAGGGAAAAAAAAAAGGCAAAAGGAAAAAAGAAACAAAAAAAAAGAAAAAAAAAAAAAAAAAAAAAGAAACTAAAAAAGAAACAAAAACAACACAAGCTCCAGAAGAAGCGGTGACGCCTCCAGGCTGCATCAGCGAGAAAAGTGGCACCACAAGCCTAGAGCGGATGAGAAATTGCGAGCTATCAATTTACGAAATCAGCCCGGTGCTTTTGCTCAGCCGGGCCTAAATTGATTAGCCGCTCCATCCAATCTATTTACGTGGCACAAAAAGACCAAAACAAATCCAGCCAAATCAAAACAAATGCCCCCAAGAGAGAAAAAAAAGAGAGATTGACATCCAATGAGCGGTGTCGGCCCGTTCCCTTACCCAATCCCCCCCCTCTCATCCCAATCCATGGTTGTCTTGTCTTTCTATTTCTTGTTTATCATTCTCTCTCGGATAAGATCTAACATTTCCCCCCGTTCCCACCCCCAGGTATCGTGAACCCACTTCTCGCTACGAACCTTCACCTCGCAAGCCCGTCTACGACCAGGCACTTGAATCCCAGCTTGACATCACTGAGCGAGAGTATCGTCGTCGTACAGACCCTACTTACGACGTCAGCGTCTCGTCCGGCCGTCGCCACCAAGCTCCCGTAGACTCTTACCAAGCCTACCAGCCCCAACAGACTTCCGACGTCTCTGTCCAAAGGTCCAAGACCGAGATCGACGTCTCCTACGACAAGGCCTTTTCTCCTAAGCCTCTCGAAACTCACAAGGGAGACTCCTTCAGCCGCCGTGAGCTTACTGTAGAGTCTGTTCCTGCTCGTCCTTCCTCCGCGGCTTCTATTTCTCAAGTCAAGGTCCTCAAGCCTTACACCGCCATCGATCAACCCCCTGCTCGCAAGATGGGTTACTACGACGACGACGGTAACTACCACTCCTTCCGCCGTGGTGTGGAGCGTGCTGTCGACCGCATCGCGCATCCATTCCACCACCACCATCATCACCATGATCGTGAGGAAGTAGTCATCGCTGACGAACGTGGCCCAGTTCGTTACCGTGATGGCGTCCGTGAGGATGTCCGTATCGTCGAGCCCCGCGCCGGCGGTGTCGCTGCGGAATCCGTCCCCATCCCCTGCCACTTCATCCGCATCGGCGACATCCTGATTCTCCAGGGTCGTCCCTGCCAGGTGATCCGGATCTCCGTCTCCCCCCAGACCGGCCAGCACCGCTACCTGGGTGTCGACCTTTTCACCCGTCAACTGCAGGAGGAGTCCAGCTTCGTCTCCAACCCCTCTCCCTCGGTTGTTGTTCAGACCATGCTCGGTCCCGTCTACAAGACCTATCGCATTCTGGACCTCCACGAGGATGGTAGCATCACCGCCATGACCGAGACTGGTGATGTCAAGCAGGCCCTGCCCGTCGTCACCCAGGGTCAGCTTTTCCGCAAGATCCGCGAGGCTTTCTCTGAGGGCCGCGGTAGCGTCCGTGCTCTCGTTATCAACGATGGTGGCCGTGAGCTCGTCGTTGACTACAAGGTCATCCACGGTTCCCGTCTGTAAACCCTCTAAGCCTCTTTGGGCTTAGGCAGCTTGGGAAACTGGAACAGGTTAGTTTATCCGCTTTGTCACCCATGGACTATGGTTACTTGCCTTGACCCAGGGGAAATCATATCACGTGATACTGACGTCAGTCATCTAGTTACGAATCTTCTACCTGCTAAGCGAAAATGATAGTTCACATGATATGGGCAATTGCTTGTATCTGACATGATGGACCCTACACGATTGGAATGGCCTCTTGATGAAAAATGAAAAAGAAGAAATACAAGCGCGACCTTTTTTTTTTGGTTCATTCCGGATTTTCTTGTATCAGTCATGGCCACCTTCTTGTAACTACAGCTAGATCATAATGCTACTTATGTCCCCTTTACCGTGTACTTAAATGCATTCTCTAGTCTTGCAATTACACAGCGTCAATCCAAATTATGCTGTACCGCTCTATCGGAGATTAATCGTCATCGTCCTATCAATTGAAACATTCAATTCATATAGTTCACTTAGCAAACCAGAGTAGCATCGACATCAACAATATATACCAAACATAATAAGAGCAACCAAGCCTGTCCGTTCATCCATATACTCCTGACCTGACCTGCCGAAACAAAGAAAGAAAACCTATTTTGACAGCAATGAGTTGATTGTGTACAACCTGCGCCTTCCCCTCTCTGCGAGCGCATAAGAGACTCGTAGCAAAATCAAATAGCAAAGGTGGAAGCGAGAAGAGATAAGAACTTAAAAGATAGGCGAAGGGAATGAAGAAAAGAGGAGGATGAACCAAGACCGACAGTACGTCTGCCCAGGAGCACCCCCACTCCGGATCCTGAAAGAAAAGAAGAGCAGAAAAGCTACTGCTGAGGACAAGAAGAGCACGGAAGTGACATCAAAAGCAGCATGCGCCAAACGCATAACCAGTGTATCATGGTAGAAAGCATTATCCGAAGCGGGGCGTGAGGAGATGATTCAACATGTCACATCCAGGTCGAGGATCAGAATGTTGGATCACTTTGGGGGAGAAACGTGCAGATGCCGTGAAATCCTGGTAACGCCGTAAGTCGATCAAGTTGCAAAAAAGGGATGATCCAGAAGCCATATTGTACATGTCCACATGCGAAGAGAAGAGACGAACAGGGTATCGTTTATAACAAAGTCCCAAGTGAACTCGGCCAAGGAGGGAGGCATATATATACTCATGAACAAGAATCGAGGATGGACATCCTCGGGTCAGAAAGGGTCGACAAGGATTGTCACCTTTCCCCGAACTTGCCATATTCCTGTTGCCACTTCAAAAGATGGCGCGTGAGGACATCCATCATTTCAACGCTGCTCAGATCTTTGAACTCTTTCTCCTTGGAAGCCTGACCAGATCCTGCTTCGCCATCAATGCTAGCTGTTCCTGACTCCACTTCGTTGGTATTCGAAAGTGATGTAGTCTCGATTTGATCGACCGTTGCCTTTGTGAGAGAGCCATTTGGTTGGTCCCCATTCCCTGGAGGGGTGGAAGTTTCGCCGGCAACAGCCATCTCGACCTGCATCCGGGAGATGAATTCAAGGATTCCGGCAACTCGTCTCTTCATCTCGTTCATGGTAGTCCGTTGAGGGTTCATGTAGCGCGGCCTGCTCGGTTTTCCAGAATCTACATTATGATGCGCTCCGTTGACTCCACCCACTCTCGGCGAGTCCCCACCGATATCGTGCGATTGCCCCCGTCGCGGAGAGTCAGCCCCATTCATATCTCGATCCCTCGTATATTGGTTACGTCCGACCCGGCCACCACGGCGCGCAGGTGGGCGGCCTGACTTGCGGGTTGACGGACGAGAGGGAGCAGGTTCCGGAGGAGGTGCAGCGGTTTCTGGGCTAGTTTGAGGAGGCTCGGGGTCCGCAGTGGCTTTGATCGGCGATCCCATCTCATGGTCGGCATCTGCTCGTTACAAATGTGTTATGTCGAGGAATCTCAAGATAACTTCAGGGCTCATACCTGCACCATTTCGCCTCTCCGATTTTCCATTCTTGCGGCTCGCAATCTCTGCGGGGTCTGTTTCGGGTTCTTCTGTTTCTTTGATCTGCTTTTCACGTTGACCTCGCGGTGCCACCCTAAGATTTTTTGTGCCGTTGCCATTAACTTTCGACTTCGACTCATCTTCTGACGCAGGTTGAGATTCTGTATTCTCTGGTTTTGAGATAGCGCTTGGTGATGGGGAGCTTGTACGCGGGCGCTTCGTCACCTGCTTATGACTAGAGGGAGAAAACGGGTCAGCAGCAGGACCAAAGACCAATGTTACTTGGGAAGGGCAGTCATCGCAATAACTTACGCTTCGCTGTCACTTCGACTCCGCTTGCCTCGTCGGACAGCAATGTCCTCTGCAGCGGGCTGAGTATCTTCCTTGCTTTCCTCGATCGCTCGCCGGAGCTGCTCCTCTTCGTCATAAGCAGCATCACGACTATTCATCGTTGATCTGCGTTTGGGGTTGGCAATCGATTCGCTCTGACGTGATTTGGAGTCTTTCGAACGTCGCGAATTATCACGGGAGGAGTCACAGGAGGTTGCAGGAGAAGGCGGGTCTGGGGCGACTGGGAGATACTGCGAGGAGTATTGTCTGCGAAAGTGTAAGCACGAAGACCACACATTTGAAAGATGTTTCCATGTAAGAGCATCGCGGTTGAGGTGCGTGAGAATTTAGAGCATTGGCTCAGCCTCGACGGATAAGGAAGAGCCTGACGGTATCTTCCGGGCAATCCAAGGCCGAATAGATGCAGTAAATCATTATATAAGAGCAGATCCTTGAAACGAAAGTAGAAAAACGTTTTAGGAGACATACCCGTTGGACTCATTCTTGATTTTGTGAAGATCTTTCCGACACTCCTCACAGAAGTACTCGTCGGGACTCATCGCTTCATCCATAATTCCCACGCAGCCACCGTGTTGCCAAACCTTGCAGGAATCACACTGGATGAACATGCTACCGATGTCGTCGGACATCAGGTCCGATGAATCTGCAGAAAGGTTCAAGGTATGTTGATCCTTGAATCCAGCAGCCAACCCGTTGCGACCGAGAGCCTCCCGCCGAGAGGGAGGCAGGCCTGGGTAGTCTTGCTGCCCACAGAGACATCTGGTGATCTCTTCTTCTTCGTCACCCTCTCCGTCTTCATCCTCATCTTCCTCCTCCCCATTCAATCTCAAATTGTCATCGTCTCCCCGGGAGCGCTGGCGCTGCCGCGTCTGTGGGTAGTCGTTTCTTGTGGCGCCGTCCGCGTCATCAACAGACTGAGACCGTTGGGTCGAAGATCTCTGAGGCGAAGAAATTTTATGGTTCGATCGAGTGCTTCTTTCGCGAGTCAAGGAATTCGACGAGCTGGAGGAATTTGTATGCTGAAGAATGGCGGGCGAGGGTTGGGAGGTGCGGGCACGAGAAGAGCGACGAGGAGTCATGGTGGAGCACTGCGATGCGAATGAAGTGAAGATGAGACAAGTAACTCTGACAATGGGAACGAATATTAAGTATATGCTAAGTATATAAGAGTCAAGCCCGGCAAGATTATGAGCAGATGCTGCCCATGTGCGAGCTGTCGCACGCGGGTAAGAAGCTGGGATTCGACAGCGACGGCTCGTAGGAAAGGTGAAAAAAAGAGAGCAAAGGACCGGCAAGGCAAAGAGTAGGAGCTGCCGATTGAGACACGAGGTTGAAAAAAAGATCCAAAAAGTAGCATCTGCGAGCTCGAGTCTGAGCCGAGGACTACATAGTCTGCAGATTTCTATTTGTGAGGGTGGAGGGGAGGAGACAAGGGAAGAATGAGATGGGGGGGAGTTTAGTAGCAGTAGCAGTAGCAGTAGCAGTAGCAGTAACAATGAGAATCTCAGTCAAAAAGCGGTCCGCAAGCGGGTTTTCTTTTCTCTCCTCTCCGGGCTTTCCCCGCTCACCATCAACTAGGTCTCTTCTTGCGCCCACGAACCTCAAGACTCAACTATTCACCACTGGGATCAAAGTAACTCCTATCATCTTCTTGATGATGAATTTACTTCGCCTGGGCTCCTTAGAGCAGAATTGCTCGCGATGGTATATGACGGAGACTGCTGACCTAGCTTGACAGAACCGATGATGGCATCGTCCATTCCTCCGTCCATTCCACTAGAAGACCCCGCTTATCAATCGTCGACCGCACGCAACGTCCACATCCTGCCTCCTTACTACTTATCGATTCGAACTTGAACAAAGAATAGAGCTGAGTGAATTCATAGGGTGGATTGTGAAACTGAGTTTTTCTACTATCCTGGTAGTTAGAGGAATTGTCGCGAGGGAGCGGTCCTCGATGACAGTTCAGGGGAACGTTAATCCTTGCGGATGCTGTCATCATACAGGAAGAAAGCCTCGTTTCATCACCGCAGTTGCTAGCCGACTCTAAAAGAACTCGACAAAATTGTTCAGCTATGGGAGACCGGTCCCCATCTTGCTTCTCCTGCTCTACGAGTGTATGAGCATTCAGCCCTCGGCAAAGTGCCATAGCGTGTTCCTGCAGTAATGGTTGCCAATAGAAGGAGAACATCACACAAGGTAACCGATGTATGGGAGCTCTCCTTGAGTCAGTGCATGATATGATACCTGTTTCGATTCACAGCTTGCAGATGGGTAAGATATAGAAGCATGTAATCAATAGCAGGACTCGATTATTGAACTTGCCATCCACTGGAGCATTTTCACAACGGCTGAGATGTCCAGTGAATGTCGTGTGAAAACAAAAATCGTCCTGCTACATAATCATTTAATCGATTGAAAAGCACTTGCCAACTCATCTCCAGAAACTATTCGTAGAAAGTGTGTATCTTGCTTGCGATGGAGACTGACACTTGGAGATGTTCAGTCCCGAAAAGGAATAGTGCTGTGTGAGGCCTCAGGCGCCGAATCGTAGCCTCAGGGCGAGAACCAAAAGAGCGGACAATCACTACTATCATGTACGGAGATAGCTTGTTATGGTCAATTTCACCCCTCCATCGTCCATCGCCCTTTTCCTGTCCTATCAATAGCTCCCTTTGATTGGGAATACATCTTTTACTTGCTATTCCCTTCTCCTGGTTTACTTCTTCTCTGAGCTCCTGGATCTGTGCAGACCTTCGTGACAACAATCGGGTTTCTACTGGATCTTTCCCGAACCTCTCGTTCGGCTATTTCTCCAAAAACTTTGCATGGGGTTCCAGTGCTGATTAATGGTCACTCATTTTGTAAGTTGCGTCAAGCTCCGTGAACAATATATACTATTGGGGTTGCCTTGGCTTTCTCGCTACCTGTTGCTTGATCTTGATCCGAGTCTTGATTACTCTTGAAGTTCTCTGGGGTCTGCCAACAGTGACAACTAACTTGTGGGTGCCAAACCACTTCGGTTTAGGTTCCTCTCCGTTCTCATCCCACCCCCCTCTCTTTCCCTACTCGGTATTCGCAACGCGACCAGCAGAACGTCATAGATTCTTGACCTCGAAGTGTTTCTGGCTTGAGGGACGAAGAAGAGGTTGACAAGCAAAAATAGAAATACCCGAGAGTCCCAGAGGACGTTTAATACCTAGTTGTGGGGCACGGTGATTCAGGGGACAGGGAAAAGGGAAAAAAAGCCAGCCCGCCGTTCGGCCGTGGTCGTGGACGGTTACTGAGCTGAGATACCTGCATGACGATGACTGCTACGTTGAGTATGTTCCTCTCACCAAGGATGTCTTCTCTTCTGGACGTCTCATCATGCCGTTCCAGCACCAGCCGGATGGGGAGTTTCCGGAGAGGAGAGAAGACTACTGTCAGCTAGATCCGTTGCTGATTCTGTCCGCCTGCAGATGGGATGTATAACTCAGCTCCAGATACCCCGTCGCCTGTTTATCCGGACAGGCTCATTCGGCCCCTTCCTAAACGGACCCTACGGTCTCGGTTATCCACCGAGGCCGCCGACTCAATCCTCTACCCTCCCGCTCCCCCAGCGACCCAACTCTTCTACGGGACCTCTGCGGATCATGGAGAAGTTGTGAATGACACCAAAGTCTATGTGCAACAAAGCCTAGAAACGGACGCGCATGATCATATTTCCGAGCGAGAAACACACCACACCTATGAGAACAGCCTTGATCTAGAGAGCGGTGACGAGGACGGTCCTGTAGTGGTTCGTCGAAGTGCCGGTTTTCGCGGGTCGTCTCTCTCGCCCTCTGCTGCTAGAATTCAACCTCATGCACTTTCTGGCAAGGTAGAAGGGTCACAGATCAAGTCTTCCTCGACAGGTCCCGACGGGTATGATGCCTTCGAGAACACTAACAACAAGAAGAAGCGCAAAATTCCCACTCCCGGCAATTTGGGGAGTCATCATTCCACACTCTCCCCTGAATTTTCAAACATGGGTCTGGCAAGCTCCGCACAGGCATCGTCGACCACGATCAATGAAGCAAATAACGTTGGCACGTACTATGGTACCGGCAGCCCCGCGTCTCCAGGACTTGGTGGTATTTCGGGTCCCGGTAGGGGTCGTCTTGGGCGGCATCCATCTCGCAGTGGTCCTTCAAGAAACTCCCTGTCGGTCCATTCTCAGATTGGCTGGCCCGCGGCCCGAGCAGCAGGTCGCCGGGATGGCTTATTATCCACGTCGGCACCCGCAGGTATTTTCTATCCCTCCCCGTTGGACTTTGACACATCCCGGTGATTTTCACTCACTTCGTGCTTAGGTGACCCTACAGCAAAGTCCGACCAGGGTATCATTTCCGCCGCCATAGCGAACGCTGCGGCCTTTTCTTCTCCTCCACGAGGCCAGGGGGGTGCCAGCTTGCTTGAGCAGCAAACAACGCCAACCAAGACACAGTTCACCTTCACCTGCGAGTCTGATTCGTCGAAAGGTATGGCTTTGCAGGCACAAAGTCTGTACCCAGCACCGCATCGTTCGTCCGCGCCGCTCGCCCCGACAACTCAAACCCAGCGAGGCTTCTCGACACAAGGAACCCAAACAAGCCCAAATATGACGGCGCACGGGAATCAACAACAACCTCAACATCCACAGCAGCAAGCCCCTGGTGCCGAATCACCCGGTACAGGCAAAAAGAAGAAGCGGTCGCCGGGAAGCATTTATGCATTGGCAGCACGTCAACGCAAGATTCAGCAACAGTATGCTAATCTCCATCATCCTCCGAGTCTCGAAGATATCTGGATCTGCGAATTTTGCGAGTACGAGAGCATTTTTGGTCGGCCACCCGAGGCCTTAATTCGGCAGTACGAGATCAAGGATCGCAAAGAGCGGAAGCGACTGGCGGAGAAGAAGAGACTGCTTGAAAAGGCCAAGATGAAGGGCCGCAAGGGCAAGAAGGCCACTAAAAATGCGGCGAAAAGCGCGGCGGCTCATCAGACGGTATATGACCAAGGATACGATCGCGCATCCGTCGATCATTCCTCTGTCGCCGGACATGGAGCGCATGACGACGACTATTTAGGTCATGAGTACGACGATGAACCCATTCCTATGCCACCGCCTGCACCGCCCAATTCCTTCAAGACACCGCCGCCCCCCGGACATCTAGTCAAGCCAACGTCTCCCCCGCCGCATATTCAGGCAAGCATAGATGCGGCAAGTACCCGACCACCCTGACAATGGGCGCGAACGGCCTTGGGGGTACACACCATTCGCAACGTCTTCCTACTGATTTTATTTTCGAGGGCCATTCGGATGGTGTTCGAGTGGTACCTTTACCCCCATGATGAGGGTCGCTGCTCATTTCCCTTTGTTTTAACTGTTTTTTTGGCGTCGAGTATTCTGTCCCTGCCTTTTGTTTCTCCTTGGTTTAAGTTTTAGCCTTGTCTTCTCCGCTGTTCTTTCCGCAGGTTTTGCACTTATGAAATCCCCGCTCCAATCACATATTTTGATGAACCTCACGACAACGTCACGAAGCATTGAATCCAGCAGGTAAACTGCACTTGCATCTATGTGGATCTGTTAGTCATGTTCAGGTCCTTTTTGGTCCCGGAGAGTCACAGCATTCTAGTACGCATATTGAGGTGGCATGTTCGGATGGGTTCTGACTCGGCAGGAATAGTCGGTGGAATTATGGGTTCTTGTATTTGGTTTTACGGAGGGGCAACCAGCATGGAAAGGTGCATCTTGGGTCGTTGGTTGGCGCTACAGATTGTCAGTTGTTGAGAGTTTGTTGAGTAAAGCAGCATGGTCAGAGCGATCAGTGTCAGAGTATAGCAATGTGAATAACGTCTGGGGTTGATATGGTACGTTAGTCGATCGATTGGACAAGGCCCGTAGCGGACCACATCTTGCCTGGGTTCGTCCTTGTCGAACGGGCCAGAATGTCTGATCGTGTTTCCATCTATGAAAAGGAAGTTCTGTGCAGAGCCATAAATAGATCTAAGCAGAAACTGTCAACCAGTCAATGCCGTCTGGCGCTTCCGATGACACAAACTGAATTTAGCAGATCGCTGCCACCACAGCCGCCCAGTTTGACTTGGATCATGATCTTGCAGCGACAGCCAATAAGACGATGGTCTCAATTCTGTCTAAGCGTCTGAAACGACGGTTCAATGTCGTCTATCGCATTGAATGCTTGAGGTCTGGGGCCAGCTTAGCCGCGCGCGAAGCAAAAACACCAGGCGCTGTCAAGCTACAGAGCAGTCTGTTTCAGGACAGCTCCAGCAAGGTCAATCTGATGGATGAGAAGCGATGATGTGGGAGAAAGGATTGAATCGACAAAGAGCGTATTGTGCCGGCGTTGAAAGAGAGTCTGTATCAGAGCTGTGTTCGATAGATATATAAAGACCAAAGAGTCAGTGTCAGAGCAAGACTAATAACAAGTGGCATTCACACAACACTCTTTCTGCTTTCCTTCTCTATCTAGATTTCATTGATCGTTTCTTTGTCATTTGTTGTTGAAAAAGGTTGAGCGTTGCTAGACTCAGGGTTTCATTCATTGTCTGGTTGTGGCATCACAGTCTTTGATCTACGAGGTCTGCTTTCGGGGCACTCTGAGAGACCTTGAAATACTCTGTCACATCTGCTGGTTGCGCTGGACGCAATATCCCGTCAAGAAGACTTTCACTTGACTCTATCACAATTATAATCTTTCTGCTTCGTTGCGCTACAACTACAATACCACATACAGCCGACACACCCCAAGGTCACCACGAAAACAGCCTCGTTGAACCACCACCACCCAAATCTACAGATCCTAATGTGGTTCCTCGCCCTCAAGCTCCTCCGCGTTGGCGTCAAAGAAGCCAAAAAACACAAGGCCAAGAAGAACGCCTCCAACACCACCACCGACCCGGAAGGCATCAACCTCGACCGCAGCACCGACATGACCACCACCGCCGACTCCACCACCGCCCGGAACCCCCTCAAGACCCTCCTCGAGACCCTCCTCCGCTTCATCCAATTCGTCTTCGGCCTCACGGTCATAGGCCTCTACGGGCGGGATCTCCACGGCACTGATAACGCCCCCGCCCCCGCGAAATGGGTGTATGCCGTCGTCACCGCGTTCCTGGCCACCGTGACCGCGGCCGTCTACCTCCTGTTGCCGTTCGTGATGAAAGGGCGGACGCCGTTGGCGCGGCTGGGGAGACTGCAGCTCCCGCTGTTTATCTGGGAGAGTGTGCTGTGTGTGCTTTGGTTGACGCTGTTTGGGATCTTTGGGAAGATGTATATTGGGGATTATAGTGAGGGGCCCAAGGTGACGCGGATGAGGCATGCGGTCTGGGTAGATCTGGTGAATTTGGGGTTGTGGGCGGTTACGATGGGGTGGGTTGGGTTCAGGTGGTGGAAGGGGGTGAAGGGTGGACAGGAGGGAGGGGAGAGGGAGGTGGAGGATGTTGAGAAGGCTGGTCCTTAGATGGGTTCGAGTAGTCTGGGGATGTTGGAGGGAAGAGAGGCTGTTGGGTGGTGTTGGAGGTGTTAGGGAACTGTTGGTGCATGCATATTACTGGAGAAAGGTGATCGATCTCAAGGTTACGGGTGATGATGAATATGAAGATATACAGGCCATTACTTCATTAGACGGAGACAATCATATCCTGAATACACTGACACAAAACGCCCAACTCTTCGAGTCAACTCCGGTCCTTCAGATGCCCAACCCATGAGTCTCTACAACCCGAGAACAGGAACGCCAGGCTAGTAAGCAATTCGTGGTCATCAATACATAACTCCAGGCCGTTAGTGCAGAGTACAAGGGGTTAGTCGTGATAGTTCCATTCACTGAGCGTGTCATAATAACACCGGGGCAATTTAACCGGTCCCAAGTTCTCCTCCTCCGGATCAATCTTTTCGTATTGGAGCGTGCCGTTCCTGCGCTGCTCTTCAATCATCATACCAAGCAGGCTCACCAGCCGTGGCAGCGGCGAGGGCGTATAATGGAAGAAAGATCTGGGTATTTCTCCCGCGTCGTTGAGAAAGCCGTCGAGCGGCTCTGCCGCGTTGCCACAGTAGTTGCTTGTCATCGAGTCATCGAGAATGGAGGTGGGCGCTGTCGAAGCATTGCCGTCCGAGTTGCCGAAGGTCGACGAATCAACCGTCGTACTAAGACTGGTTCCCTCGCTACCGAAGGATTGCTGCTCCTCTTGCAGGTTCTCTTTATCCAAGAAGGAGGCCAAAAAGACCTGTTCCTCCCACATTCTCTCCAGGAAGAGAGCTCGGAACTCGGCGTGAACGATGGCTCGTGGCGGTGGCCTGTAGTATTCGATATACAGGTAGCGAATGTCGCGGAACTTGTTGGGGATCTGTGACCGGAAGCCCATGGTGAGAGGCGCGGTTTTGTAACTCGCTGTTCGCGGCCTCAGCCTGAGAAGGAGTTTCAGGTTGGTTAGGAAGGTCGGTGGCAGCTCTGGCTGGTCTCCTGGCATGATTTCTTCAATGTGTTGTGGTAGTGGTATGGCTTCTGTGAGCGTCCATTAGAGGTCGACGCGATGGTTCAACGTACGGTGCTCGAGGCATTCCAGATAGACATATGGCCCGAAAAGAGGAGGGCTTACCTTTCAGCTCGGGAGACGGGCTACGAGTCATTTCTCGCCGATCCGGCCAGTGTACCTTCGGGTCGACATATTCCTCTGTGTTCTCTGCTCTCTTTGTGGATAGTCCACGCTGCGGGCTTTGAGTACGAGTAGACTTGGAGCCAGAGGTCGACTGAGAGGACTTGCGACGAAGGATGACAGGTCGCCGCTTCAAACCCTTTGCTGTCTTACTCGCGACAAATTGCGTCTTTTTGTGACTATGGCGACTAGTAGACACGTCTGTTGCAGGAGCAATAGCAGTTGCTGAGCTCACTGGTTCGCAAGTACTATCCTTGTCATCGTTGTCTATTATGAGCCAACGTGTCGTCTTAGGCGTTTCCTTCGGAGCGGCATTGGGTTTCTTCAAAATGGAATGCAGAGGCCCTCTATGAGCTGCCTGGTTGTTGAGACGCTCTGGCAACTTTCCCTCGCTCTTGTTCTTCCTCAGAGATGGATTTGTGTTCGATGAGGTCTATCTTAAAGTCAGCGGGGAGAACAATAACAACACAATGAAATCGAATATGGTCATGCACCTCGCTCACTTTTGAGGCGTTGGACTCAGAGATGCGCATAAACAACTTGGCCACAGTCGCGCCGGGAAGAGAGATGCGTAGACGTTCATTGCTCCAAATCCTCCAAAAGAAGTTCTCCAATCTGTATCCAATGATGCCTTCGAGCGCCGAGGGCTTGACATTGTACGCTGATCATATAGATCAGTCACTTTGGGTCAAAGGCGCGATCTTTAGAAAGCAAGAAAATGTACCTTTCCATAAGAGTGTAATATCCTGAACATCCACTGGCAACGAATCATCAAGCACCGACGGGAGAATCTTTGTAGTCGAAAGCAAGCCTTCAGGTACTTCCTCCATATTGGACATTGTACTCTCTGTCGCACTGGGTAGAAGTAGGACGGTTGAAGACAGAAACTCATCTGAATCTGCCCATGGTCTGAAAAATTGGAAGAAGCATTAAACTAGGTCAAAACAAGTTATGTATGATGATATCAGAGTGTTGTCTCGAAGCCCACAGAACCGAGACAAATAAGAATATTCACGTATGTAAACAAGATAACGCGAGGAGGTTGGGATGTGAGGCCTGACTGTGAAATCTACCATGAACAAAGCAGACAATTCTGAGGGCAAACAAACACAAGAGGTGGCAGGGAGCTGAAGGTCTGAGGTGAGGTTTAGGATCGGTTAATAGTACAGGACTCAGAATCAAAGAGTACAAACAGTAGCCTTCTGCAACTCCCATCTGAGAGTCAAGCAACGAGGACTCAATCAATGATACCTGGGGTAAATTCCTGCAGAGGAACCCCAGGAAGAGGTAGAGACAGGTAGGTTGGATTCTGTCTGTATGTCTGTAAGTTTCCTCATCCCTGGGCCTACAATGCAAGACAGTGTTGCCAGGTTTGGTTTTTTTTTGAACTACATATAGGAACACAACGAGCGGACACGAAGAGACAGATGCACCAGGGAGCAGACGCAGAAAGGACCTGGATGAGAGAGATACTGAGCAGGTGTGGCCGAGATCAAGATTACTGAGAGATATGCTGATGAACGATGCGAGATATATGGCTATGATTGGTATAGACTCATGAGATCTTACAAGAGAGGACGACAAATGAGTAGACACAAAAAGAGAGGAATATGAGCAGACTTAAACACTCTATTCTGTTGTAGAGAGATGCCGAAGTACTTGAGTTTGACTGGAGTGGCAGAAGAGTGATGGTGGTGATCATGATTAACCAGCGATTAACACAAAACAGCGTCAAGAAATGTCATCGGCCGGCCCCATCTCGAAGAAAGTTCCTGATTTTACCTTCCGGGGGATTCGGAGCGACCCGGATAGAAATCCATCCATTGTTGCTCTTTTTTTCAACATGATACCAGGATCCTTGTTTAGAGAGAAAGTAAGGAACAAAAGTTAGAAGTTGATCATGAGACGATGATGATGAGGCGGATGAGGATGAGGAAGAGACGAGGACGGTCCAACGAGAAGAAAACGTCCTACCTTAGAAGGCGGGGCGATGATTCGAGGATGGCGCAGAGCATTAGAATGTGGTAGATACCTCATTATATTAGGTAGACCATCCAATCCTATATAACTGGATATATGAATCAAGATTCAGCCAAGTGCAAGTGCATCAAATCCATTGATGTGATTATCGTGTTGACCGATCTCTTAAAAGACGGGGATGACCGAGAGGTAGTTGAATTCTGCCGAGATGAGTGACTCTATACATATTCGATTAGTTTGATATCACTCTTAGAATCATCTGAATATCTGTCTCATCGATTATTGTTGCAGACCCGGGGAATCATCCCCATTTCTTATGGATATGGACTTACTATCATAGATACCTGAGGCATCAAGGCGCCCAGGCGCCCAGGCATAAGACATGGACGAACCAGTGAGGGTTGATTATTAAGTACCCCGGATGCTGCGTCCGGCATCGGGTGCGATACGGAGAAATTGCGGTTTTCTGGTCTTGACTCAATTTTTTCCTTTTGGGGGTTCTTGGTTCTTTGGGCATTTCTGTGATACCCTTTTTGTTTTTCTTCGTCAATTTGCATTGTGTCCTTACATATAGCCTACAATGTTTGTATGTTCTCCCTCAATTCACCCCCCTTCTTCCATACTATCGTTCAATGACTGACTTCTGCAGAAACGCACCGGATCTTTGCTGCTTCGGTGCAGAGCATCGCGAGCCCCCGTTGTCGGTCGGCCCTTGATCTCATTATCAACCTCCTCCACCTCCCTGTCTCTATCTCGTCCTCGATCCTTTGCCACTACCTCCATCCGCCGTTACGCAGAGGCATCTTCCTCGACGACACAAACCTCTCCCTCGCCGTCGAGTCGGCCCGCCTCCGATGCCGCCCCCCGCGTCCCCCAGACCCTTACCGAGAAGATCGTACAGGCATATTCCCTGGGTCTCGCCGAAGGCCAATACGTCAAGGCTGGAGACTATGTGATGCTGAGCCCCCATCGTTGCATGACCCACGACAACTCATGGCCGACCGCGCTCAAGTTTATGGCAATTGGCGCATCCGAGGTCCACAACCCCAACCAGATTGTCATGACCCTAGACCACGATGTTCAGAACAAGAGCGAGAAGAACCTGAAGAAATATGAATCGATTGAGAAGTTTGCTAAGCAGCATGGTGTCGACTTCTACCCAGCCGGTCACGGTGTCGGCCATCAGATCATGATTGAGGAGGGATATGCCTTCCCCGGCACTGTCACTGTGGCTAGTGACAGTCACTCCAACATGTACGGTGGTGTTGGTTGTCTCGGTACTCCCATGGTTCGTACCGATGCCGCGACCATCTGGGCTACCGGCCGTACCTGGTGGAAGGTCCCCCCTATCGCAAAGGTGCAGTTCACCGGCACCCTCCCCGAGGGTGTTACCGGAAAGGATGTCATTGTCGCTTTGTCAGGTCTCTTCAACAAAGACGAAGTTCTCAACTACGCGATTGAGTTCACTGGATCGGAGGAGACCATGAAGAGTCTCTCTGTCGACACGCGTCTGACTATCGCCAACATGACCACCGAATGGGGCGCGCTGACCGGACTGTTCCCCATCGACTCGACCCTGGAGCAGTGGCTGAGACACAAGGCCGCTACCGCATCACGCACAGAGACGGCGCGCCGATTTGCCGAGGAGCGTATCAACGAGTTGTTCGCCAATCCCACCGTCGCTGACCGTGGCGCCAAGTACGCCAAATACCTGTATCTGGATCTGTCGACCCTCTCGCCCTACGTTTCTGGACCAAACTCCGTCAAGGTTGCCACCCCTATTGACGAACTGGAGAAGCAGAAGTTGAAGATCGACAAAGCCTACTTGGTCTCCTGCACTAATTCGAGAGCGTCGGATATTGCCGCCGCGGCCAAGGTGTTCAAGGACGCCGTTGCCAGGACGGGAGGACCAGTGAAGATCGCGGATGGCGTCGAGTTTTACGTTGCGGCGGCTTCCAAGGCTGAACAGAAGATTGCAGAGGAGGCGGGTGACTGGCAAGCTCTGATGGACGCCGGCGCCATTCCTCTGCCAGCGGGTTGCGCCGTCTGTATTGGTCTGGGTGCCGGTCTCCTTAAGGAGGGCGAAGTTGGTATCTCGGCCAGTAACCGGAACTTCAAGGGCCGCATGGGTTCGCCTGATGCCAAGGCCTATCTTGCCAGCCCTGAAGTTGTCGCGGCCAGCGCACGTATGTCACTCTCTATTGTGTTTATCTTGCCTGCAAAGGGTCGCTAACTCTGGCTAGTGAACGGTGTTATTAGCGGACCCGGCATCTACAAGCGTCCCGAAGACTGGGCCGGCGTTTCCATCGGTGAAGGCGAAGTCGTCGAGTCCGGTACTCGCATCGACACGACTTTGGAAGCAATGGAGAAGTTCATTGGACAGCTGGATAGCATGATCGAGTCGTCGAGCAAGGCCGTGACGCCGGAAGAGTCGACTGGCTCCGAAGCCACCGAGGTCGACATCGTTCCCGGCTTCCCCGAGAAGGTTGAGGGTGAAATCCTCTTCCTTGATGCTGACAACATCAGCACTGATGGCATCTACCCTGGTAAGCCTTTTCAGACCGACAGTTTACGCTGTTTTTCGCTAACCAACGTCATAGGCAAGTACACATACCAGGACGATGTCACCAAGGACAAGATGGCGCAGGTCTGCATGGAGAACTACGATCCTGCCTTCAGCGGCATCGCCCGCGCAGGAGGTTTGTCTCCTTTCCTTCCTTGCCATCCTTTTACTTTCTTAGAGACTAACACAAATGAACAGACATCTTCGTCTCCGGCTTCAACTTCGGCTGCGGCTCCTCCCGCGAGCAAGCCGCCACCTCCATCCTCGCCAAGCAACTCCCCCTCGTCGTCGCCGGCAGCATCGGCAACACCTTCAGCCGCAACGCCGTCAACAACGCCCTTCCTCTCCTCGAGATGCCCCGCCTCGTTGAGCGCCTACGCGAAGCCTTTGGCAGCGAGAAGCAACCGACCCGTCGCACGGGGTGGACCTTCAGCTGGAACGTGCGCACCTCCCAGGTCACCGTCCAGGAAGGTCCGGGCGGCGAAACCTGGAGTCAGAGCGTACCTGCTTTCCCTCCAAACCTGCAAGACATCATTGCCCAGGGTGGATTGGAGAAGTGGGTGAAGAAGGAGATTAGCAAGGCTTGATCGTGTACATGTACTTTTCTGTCACTGTAAAAGCTTCCTTTTTTTTTGTTTTTCCCCTGGGTGCATTGCGTGTCGAGCCTGGACCTGGACCTGGAGATAGTCTGGATGATATATATGATATCCCTTAGATGTTAGAATAGCCGGCGGAGAACTTTTCTGTCCAATTAGATACTTCTTTCTATGCCCTTAGACATTTATGCTAAGTAGTACCGCCAATTAAAGGTATCCTGTCCGATCTGCTGGAACAAACCAATATTCATACCCTTGTGCTGTCCCTTTACCTGGCGATAAGGTAGTTTCAACTACGAGAGTTTCCCTACCTGAGGCATCGCCAGCACAAATTCCCATTGAGTCAACTTGTATGATTCGAACAGTGTGCATGTTTCCTGTACGCAGTTCCCCGCACATGCAGCTGGATCTACTGATATCTGCCATGTAGGTATCATCACGCTTCACTGCTCTGGAGCTGATGTGGGGTGTTGCTCTCAATACAGATACCCCTCTATGCATGTTGCGTATATACACCGATCTTCAAGCCACATGATGTCAACTAACCAAGCTGTAATGCTCATCGACACTCTCGAGTATTCTGGAATCGAACCCAATGGATGATGGCAATGGTAGATAGACACAGTAATGACATTTCCACTGAGATGGAGAACCTTTGAAGTACAGCTCCACAGCTTCCAATTTGCAAATAAGACAATGACAGAACAAAACCCAATTGACAAGTCTATTGTATGCAAAAAAATAACATCAGACAATGATTTTTGTTCTCCGGCAACAACATAACAAATGACCATTTTGCGCTTGAAAAATACTCCCGTCCGAAAAAAAAAAAAAAAATCAAATGGTCTCGTAATACAACCGGATGGCCAGATACCGCATCAAATAAAAAAGAAGTAGGTAGACCAGGTATTAAGTGCTAGCAACAAGCTCACTACCGAGAGCAACAAAACAGATCAAAACGGTCTATAGCGCACGCTGCGCACCCAAAAGTCCCGTACATCGCTTCGTGAAAAACTGCAAGAACTAGACGCATCGACATGAAATGACAAGTCATCTCGCAGTTTAGGTCAAAGTGTAACCACCGTCAACACGGAGATCCGCACCAGTAATGTACTTGGATGCGTCACTCAGGAGGAAGGTCACGGCGCCCATCAGATCTTCGGGAGTGCCCATCTTTCCGACAGGGATGAGGGAGGTCCACTTGTCTCTCAGATCGGGGTTTTCGTCCAAAATCTTGCGGGTCCTATGGAGAGGCTGACGTCAGCCTGTAGCTCAAAATATCGAGTCAAAGATGGTGACTTACAAGGCAGTCAGCATGTATCCAGGGCTGATGCAGTTAACCCGAATGTCGTGAGCGGCCCACTCCACAGCAAGAGAAGCGGCGAGGTGACGCACGGCAGCCTTGGCCGCATTGTAAGGAGCCTGGGGCTGAGGAACGTTGACAATGGCACCGGACATGCTTCCAATCATGACGATGCTGCCCGGAGCCTTGCGTTCCATGAGATGCTTTGCAACACCGGTTGCAAACAAGTATGTACCATCAACGTTGACACCCCAGAGTTTTTGCATGCGGTCGTAGGGATATGAGATGGCATCGAAGTTCTCGGTAAAACCAGCGGAGGTGACCAGGTGATCGATGCGGCTGTGCTTCGAGATGACTTCCGCAATTGCGTTATTTACGGAGTCAGGATTGGCCACGTCGGCGTAGTGAGCTGTAACATTGGGCATTCTAGAGAAAAAGAATGATGTTAGGATCTGCTACTGGCAAAAAATGCCCTAGATCCGCTAATTGACTTACTGTTCCAAGCCAGGATTTTCCTTCCTGAACTGTTCGACGAGCTTCTGAGCCTGCTCTTCAGCTTCCTCTCCTGTGGCATAGTTAGCTATCACCTCTTGAATGCATCTGCTGCAGTTGATCGTCTGAAACTTACGGTTTAGATCAACAATGGCCAAATCAGAGCCGGACGCAACAAGTGCCTGAGACATGACGAGACCAAGACCGCGGGCACCTCCTGTCACCAAGCTGACCTTGTTTTCTAGGGAGAATTGGGCAAGGGTGCGCTTGAAGTGCATCCCTCCGCGCCCCTGGACGATCGGAGTACGAGGCATGTGCGCATCATCGGGGTATTCAATTACAACGCTCTCATCAGTACGAGCAAATCGGCCTTCCACCTCAGCGGATGAATCCTCGGGTTCCTTCTTGTCATCTTTCGCGCGAGGAATTGTGTATGAGAGGGGACGGAAGAAGGTGTTTACGGCGGAAGGTCGGGTAGGAGCAGCGAATGCAGCAGGGCGGGAGCTCTGAGTGAGAGCTTTCGCGGCCTGACGAGCAACCGTGGATTTGAACATTGTACGGAGTATATGTGAGAGGTATGTGAATAGAAGATTGTACTTTTTAGCGGGATGTTGTCTTCAGTAGGAAGGGATGGTGGTAGGGAGAAGAGAGAAGAGGAACACAAAAAGAGTTCCAGAGAAATACGTAGAGGGGAAAGTCCAGATTAGTACCTCTCTACCCTAGGCGAGAAAGAATGTCAATAATGAAAAATCCTAGATGGAGAAGAAAGAATGGAAGAGGAAGTCGTGGATCTCCCTTGGGTCAAGGCACTATTAAAATTGGAGACTCGACAAGCTGGCAAAATAATGCGAGTCCGTGTGTCCACAAGGCGGCAAAGAAGGGTAAAAAGAAAATAGAAAAATAGAAAAATATCAGATGGAGGAGCTGGGAATGTAAGTGTAGCTAGGGAGTGACAATAGGTAGGTAGTTACTGCTGCTAGCAGCTGGTGTGTATACAAAGCTAGAGCAATTGCGGTGAATGGTAAGGTACTAGGTACATTGAATGGACCGCCGTAAAGGGAAACCCGATGGAACAGACAAGTCAGACAGAACCAAAGAATTGTGGGTGTGACCCAGATGACTGGCGTATGAACAATCAGGATAAATTTTCCCATTCGCAGACTCCAAGGAATACATAAAGGATGTCCAATTTCTTTTTGGGTGATGTCAGGCGGTGATGGGAGATGGGAGAACCCTGGGCCAGGCCCCAACCGCCATGCAGCGATCCGACCTGGATCTGCCCTCTTCCTTAAGCCACTGGCCCATAGGCTTCCCGGCTTCATCGCCGCGCCGCCCTTTTTCCCTGCCGCGTGACTCCAACACGGCCCCCTCGATCCTCGCGGAGTTTCACCGGCTCGTTGAAGATCCTTTCCATCATCCATCTTCCCGTACGTATTTTTTTTCTATTCCCCTTCTTATCAAGAAAAAGTGAAAACATACTTCAATCTCGAATATCCTGCATGCGTGCCAAATCCAATACCGAAACCCAATTCATAGCAAGCGAGCCGCTGCAGCCTGCATGTACTTGGTTACCGACATATCAGATTTCATACTTACCTCCTCTGAATTATTATGCAAATGGACATCAAAGGCGTGGAGATCAACCCTCACTATCCTAGATTATTTGCCACATCTTCGCTGATATTCCGTCGCGTCCAAGTCACTGTAAGCACTGCAGGGCAAGAGGAGATAGATTGTGGCATCGTTCGCCTTCCGGACTTTGGGGGAAGCGGAGAAGTACCTAGTGCCCAGTGGATCTGGCACTCCGTAAAAAAAGCCACTACAAAGCCATGATCCATCCATCAGGAAGGTTCTTCGTCTCCAGATGGAAGTCCCCGAAGTGCAAACCATAGTTGGAAGTTGGAACTACTTAGTGCACGTCGGAGTACCAGACACTACGTACTTAGTACCTTACTGTACTCCGTATTATGACCACATCCCAAACTTCCCCGCACGTCCCATTTTCAATGGAGCCTCTCAATCTTCTTTTATGTCTGCCTCTTGCTTCCACGTCCTTCGCTCCGCCAGATGACCAGACTCCTCTCAAGACTTTCCTAAATTGTACATATTTTTGGTTCGCTGTGTTCATTCGCTACCTCATTATTGACAGTCCTCAAGCGGACTATCAACAACAACAGTGAAGAATGTTTACTAATCTATTTTAATGCAGACATGCCGGCTCATGACAAAGGACACAGCATATACATCTCCTGTATTCGAAATCTAATGCAGACGTCTACGCGGAAAAACAAATCTGTCAAAATCATATCGACGTACACAGTACAATTCCTGTCCCAGATCGGACGCATCCGAATTCCAATGGAAAGTTGGGGCATCAACTTGAAGTCTCCTCACCTTCCTCTGCGAATTCGACCAGAGGAGTACCGCTCTTGCATTGATCCTAAAAAAACACGTTAGTCCTCCACCACTCCTAAAAAAAGAAAGATCAAAAACGCCGGAAGTTCTGGAAGCACAAAGGAAGGCCTCCTTGAAGCTTGACGAGACGGTCCGTGCTTCGCTCACAGCCTGGCTTTCCCGGGAGTCTCCAATTCCAAGACTCCAAAACTCCAGCCATCCTGGTCCGACTTGGCGCCAAACCAACGGGCCGAGATCCAGGCCATTTTTATTAATTAACGAGTGGTATCCCATCGGTCAAGTGACCGATCAATAAACGAGAAGGATGCGCAGGGGGCAACAACAGTAGAGAAACCAAAAAGCAAAAAAGAGACGCGTGACCTACCCCTTTTTGATGTACCACTTTGGCGATGGTTCCCTTCTGGGGGCTGCGGATTACAGTTTCCATCTTCATACTCTCAATCACCACCAGTGGCTGGTCTTTTTCCACCACATCGCCTGCCTTGACCTCCACGCGCAGCACCTTGCACGGCATTGGGGCCAAGACACTGTTGGTGACATCCTTCATACCCAATGCTTTTTCCATCCATTTGGCCCGGGGGATCGTTAGGCAGTATTGAGTGCCTCGCTGGAACACAACGACGGAGTCCCCATCTTGTATTACAGTCGTGTCAAGTCGAGTGTGGGGAAAGAAGGATGTCACGAGTTTAGATGTCGGATCGCTGTGGCTGGTTACTTGCTCGAAAACACGACTGCCAACCTCGATATCAAACACATTGTTGCCTGTCTGCTTGACACGAACATTGAATTTCGTGCCATCTTTCCGGCCCGGAGTCAGTTCTGCTAATGTCATCTCTCGTACTTGATAGCTCGGACTGAATCCGACAGCGGACCCTTCAAAGTTGGCCTGCTTATCGGTCGCTGATTTGGAGTTGTGGTGCAGACAAGCCAGCGCCACTTGTGCAAGAACCTCATCCTCAATCGGGTCCTTGGTAAACAACTCTTCGCGGTGCTTTTCAATGTAACCCGTCTCCACCTCGCCCTTGATGAAATCTGGGCTTCTGCAGATGGATTTGATGAACTCGATGTTGGTGATGGGTCCTGCGACCTCATATTCCTCCAAGGCGGCTGCTAGTTTGCGGATTGCCTCTTGCCGGTTGGCGCCGCGAACGATCAGTTTCGCAATCATTGGGTCGTAGTGAGCAGAGACTTCATCTCCCGCAACGAAACCTGCATCTATTCTGATGTCGTCTGACGTCGCCGGAGTGCGAACGTGCAGCAGAGTGCCAGAGTCAGGGATGAAGCCCTGGTCCGGATTTTCTGCGTATATTCTAGCCTCGATGGCGTGTCCGCGGTGAGCCATTTCAGCTTCGACTTGATCCTGAGTCAATGGCAGAGGGGCGCCCTCCGCGATCTTGATCTGCCAGTGAACGAGGTCCTGACCGGTGACCATCTCTGTAACGGGATGCTCAACTTGCAGCCGAGTATTCATCTCCATAAAGAAGAATTCGCCGGTGTCGTTGTCGAAAATGAACTCGACGGTACCGGCGCCCTCGTAGCCTACGGCCAGCGCCGCAGCTCTCGCCTTCGCCCAGATATCTTTTCTGGTTGCGTCGGGGAGATGGGGTGCTGGAGACTCCTCAAGGATCTTCTGATGCCGTCTTTGTATGCTGCAGTCTCGCTCTCCCAGAGCGACACAATTCCCATGTTTATCTGCAAAGACCTGAACTTCGATGTGACGTGGTGTTGTAATGTACTTCTCGACCAAGACCTGGTCGTCTCCGAACGAGTTCATGGCTTCTGATTTCGCAGATTGCAATTGAGCCTGAAATTCAGCTTTAGAACTGGCGATACGCATTCCTTTTCCGCCGCCACCTTTGACTGCTTTGATAAGCACGGGGTATTTGATCTTATCGGCTTCGGCTTCGAGGAAGTTCACATCTTGATTTGAGCCGTGATAGCCAGGAACGCAAGGCACACCTGCAGCTGTCATGATCTTCTTTGACTGGCTTCGAGGTCATTAGCGAGGGGCGAAAGATGGACCTTTCGTGATCAGCATACCTCTTGTCTCCCATATCCTCGATTGCTTTCCATGGTGGACCGATGAATACTAGACCAGCTTCTGTGCATTTCCGCGCAAACTCTGAGTTTTCACTCAACTATAGACAGCCCTGATAAGTATACAGCGATCGCTTATTCGTTGGCAGACACTTACAAAACCGTAACCGGGATGTATCGCTTGGCAGCCTTCTCTCTTCGCGATCTCGATGATGCGGTCACCATCGAGGTATGCAGAGACTGAGCCGAGATTAAATGCAAATGGTGAACTTAACGCATGCTGAGCATGACTGTCGGGATCCGTGTATAGCGTTGTCACTTTGATGCCGTGTTGAGAAGCCGTCCGACCTACTCGTCTATCAATTTGGTCAGTAGAGGTGAATAAAACGTCAAACTTATCATGATCATACAATGCTATCTCTCCCCTGTTGGCAATAAGCACCGAGTCCAACTTTCTCTGTGGCACATGAGTACTGGCGACTGTGGATGCTGCTCTTCGTGACCGTCGAGCTGCTGTCGGGCCCATGCGGGAAGAAATGCGGAGAAGTGATGAGAGAGCCATTGCGACAGATTGCTGCTGCTGAACAGCCTATGTTGATTTTTTGTGCAGATTCTTCAGAACTCTCAGCATATTTTAGCTAAGAGCGAAAGTAGCTTTGAGGAGCTCTTAAGAAACTTAAGGCCCTGCTTAGGGTCCTACCGAAGCATGACAATACCATCACCCCCTTGAGCCGACGCAAAGCGAAACTGCGGGGAAACACATGCACGTGATCCATACTCCACTGCAACCCTTCTCGGCAAAGTTCTGCTCGGCGGAAGTCGAAAGAGACCGCAATCAGGCCCCTAGGCACAACGTCACCATTAAATTTTCTTTCAATCATTCGCGGTCGTTTCTGTTTATACTTGAGATCAATTGAGATATACAGCTCCTTTGCTTGCTTATTGCAAAGCCACTCTTTTTTCCCTCTCTTACGAGGTCTGTTTGTCGTCACGGAAAATTTCTGCGCTCCTTGGGTCGTTTTACTCCGTAGTTCCAGGCGATCTTTCCAGTTACGCTTTCTCGACAACGAAGCGATTAACGACACAGTGCAACTGTATCGCGTTTGTGGACTGACTTCGCCAACGCGGGTCGCCTCTCGAGATGTCAGATGACGAATGGCTCGACGAATACGACGATGAAGATGTTCTTTGGATTGAGGAACCCGATCCAACCATAGCTGTTAGTCTTTGCGCTCGCTGCAACTTTTGGTTGATTAGCGGACCTGGTCCTCGATTATGCTGACGAGTTGATTAATGATATAGGATGATTTGGCTGAAGCCGCTACATACGACGTGTTGTACTTTGACGATCCCTCCCTCGACGTAGAGGACGTTTACAGTGATTGGGACGAATTGTCTGATGATTATTACGATGACGACTCAACTGTTGAAAAGAGACGACGGCTGTTGAATTTAGTGAAGAACACCGGATATGCTGGAGAAATCCCCGAGGATATTCAACGACAAGGATTGCAGCAACAGAAGACATTGGTGCATCGGCTACATCGCGGTGGAGCTGTGGCAGAATCACCAGCATCCAAAACAGACCATGCGTCTTTTCAAGCAGTGGTGTGGAAGAGCTCAGACGACGAAAAAGACACGGTCACCTTGTATGAGCCGGGTGATGGGGAGAAGGTTGCACTGCTGAAGAACTGGCGGGAGGTCTTTCGAAATTCTCATCCTGCCAACGATCGACTACGTCTGCGCAAGCTGGGTCATCTCAAGGTGGACAAGGAACATAGCCGCTCACGATTGATCGGCGCCTTATTGCAAAGAGAAAGCCAAAAGGAAGACAGCTCAGACTGCACGTCTGGCGTCTCCTCGCTGGAGAATCTTCGCGAGACCGACGCTGCCTCCGAAAATAGCCTGACGTCGACCCCTCCGGAGTCCGTGTCATCGACCCCCCTACACAGGATCAACGCGATGGAAGCGATCACCGGTGTGCCCGTGGTTCCCGAATTTAACGACTTGAAGTGCCCTCCCGAAGACTCGGAAATGGACGATATCACCACGAAACGAGTTGAAGCCGAACCGACCGATTCTGCGGGCAACGGTTCATCGCTTTCTTCCGGGAAGCATCGGAAACGCAAGGCATCTGACCTGGCCGAGGACCATCCGGATACCAGCATGGATGCTTCCAAGAGATCAAAATCAGAAAGTAAGGTATTGAACACAGCCGGCAAAAAGGGAATCGCCGCGACTGCATCATCGGGCCCAGTCAGAAGGTCAACCAGGCAAAAGACGAATCAGAAATAAGCAGAGATTCGTTACACAAACCGACAAGGCCCAAATTGGGCTACACGTCTATTTTAGATAATGCAAGGATAGGTGCCCAATGAAATTGAAGTTCGTCAAGTCTAATATATTCAATCTTTCATACAGTCCTTCCTCTATGCATATTCCTTGTTAAAGGCGCGCCCGATCACCATCCGTCTGATCTCACTAGTACCGGCCCCAATCTCATAGAGCTTCGCATCCCGGAGCAGCCGCCCAGCAGGGATCTCGTTGATGTATCCATTACCGCCCATAAGTTGAATAGCATCCAGGGCGCACTCGGTGGCTCTCTCGGCAGCGTACAAGATGGCACCCGCGCAGTCCTGCGTGCGGATCGAAACCTCGCCAGTAGATGCGGAGTTATCGACGTGTCGTGCCGTAGCATAGGTGTAAGAGCGCGATGCTGCAAGCTTGGTATACATGTCTGCCAGCTTTCCTTGAATAAGTTGGTTGTGGGCAATGGGGATTCCGAATTGCTTGCGGGTATGGGTATATGGGAGCACGAGGTCGAGGGCTGCTTGCATGATTCTATTGGATTCTAATTAGCGTCATCCATCTTCAGAACGCAAAATGTTTTACTGGAAGAAAAGCCTACCCCAGTGGACCAGCGCTGAGGACAAGCCGTTCGAGGTCAAGTCCTTCCATGAGAACCCTGACGCCCTTGTTCAACTCCCCGAGGAGATTCTCCTTGGGGACGAAGACATCTTCGAAAACGAGTTCTCCAGTGTTTGATCCACGCATGCCAAGCTTGTCAAGCTTGCGCGCACAGGAGAAGCCTTTGAATGTCTTTTCCACGACGAATGCGGAGATGCCCTTGGAGCCCTTTTCCGGCTCTGTTTTGGCATAGACGACAATGAAGTCTGCGTCGGGGCCCTAGATCATAGTCAGGGTCAGTGTCAGCGAGCTGTTGTAGCATTGATTACTACTCACGTTCGTGATCCACATCTTGGTCCCGTTCAGCACCCAACCACCGTCGACAGCTTTAGCAGTTGTCTTCATACTGACAACATCAGAGCCTGCGGAGTGCTCTGACATGGCCAATGCTCCGATTTTCTCACCGGACAAAAGGCCAGGGAGGAACCGAGCCTTCTGGTCTTCAGTACCGTTCAAGGACAGTTGGTTTACGCAGAGCTGCGAATGTGCTGCGTAGGACAAAGCGATACTCCCTGCAGATCAAACGAGTCAACCTCAAGTCCGAAAGCAAGCCCTGAAGAGCCGCAAATAGGAGCAAATACCCGAGGCTCTGCTGAGTTCTTCCATCACTATACAGTGCGCTTGATAACCCATTCCAAGTCCACCATACTCCTCGTTGGCAGTGACACCAAGAAACCTAGTAAAACACAATCAGCTACTCAATGTTACGAAGATGCCTTGGAGTACTAACCCGGCTTCTCCAAGTTTCTTCCACATCTCTGTCGGGAACTCATTCTGTGCATCTGTCCGAGCGGCGACCTCCTCGGGTATTTCGCGCCCTTGAATACGCATAAGTATCGGAGAAGGGCAGATACAACGTGATACGAAGGCTCATCACATACTTGTGAACTCTTGTACTCGCTCTCTCAGCTCCAGGAGCTCATCCTCGGTGGGCGGTACAAATCCCTTGGGATGTTTGGTTGCCAACGACCTAGACGCGGGGGTGTAGATGAGCGGTCTCCTCAATCTGCAAAGAGTCCTGGACGATGTCCGAAATAGAGACGCTACGGAAGCCATTGTGAATAAGAACAAATACCCTTCTCAGGTAACGAGGAAGAATGATGAATGTCAGCAAAAATCAAAGCCGAGGATGGTTGTATTTACATAGGTAGCGATGCGAGGCGGAGAGGAGAGCAGGCTTGAGGCCAGCGGCGGGTAAACGCGGCAATCGTCGCTGTTCATCTCCGCAGCTGCTAAGATGGAGTCTGGGGACTGATCGTCATGCCCTTCTTTTTCCTCCCCATTATCAACCCCCGACCCTTTTTTCTCAAAGACTTTTCGCACTTTCTTGAGGACACTGTCCTGTACTTCTGAGACCTTTCTTGGAACTCCAGTCAAGGCCATGCCATAAATACCCCAGATCATCGGCTGAACATCAACGTTTTCTTGCTCCACAGTCATCCCCGCAATGCATGCCCCATCTCCGCTCCTTCGGGGCTTGTGCTCCAGAGCAACCGGCCTTCCATACTCTCGACGACTCCCAGCACAAAGGCACCTGGTTTTAACATACACTCGCATCTCGTCACGATCTGTGGCCAGCTATACGCATCCGCATCATGCTTCCGCCATCTCCGTGCTCCCCACTGCGGTGGACACCAGCTCAGCTGAATTCAAGGAGAACGCTCAACAGGTGAGAGAGTTGGTGGACCGAATGGCCAGTCTACACAAGACAATTGCACAGGGAGGACCGCAAAAAGCTAAGGAGAAGCATATAGCTCGAGGAAAGATGCTCCCGCGCGATCGTGTCACTGCGCTCATTGATCCGGGGACGTCCTTCCTGGAGCTTTCACCCCTGGCTGGCCATGAGGTCTACCCCGGGGAGGACGTACCCGCTGGAGGCATAATTACAGGCATTGGCACAGTGGAGGGCGTCACCTGTATGATCGTGGCTAATGACAGCACTGTCAAGGGAGGAACATACTACCCCATTACCGTGAAGAAACACCTTCGCGCGCAAGCAATTGCCCAGGAGAACAAGCTGCCATGCCTCTACCTTGTCGATTCGGGCGGTGCCAATCTTCCCCACCAGGCAGATGTCTTCCCCGACAAGGAGCATTTCGGACGGATCTTCTTCAACCAGGCCAGAATGAGTTCTCTCGGGATCCCTCAGATCTCTGTGGTCATGGGACCCTGCACAGCGGGAGGTGCCTATGTCCCAGCCATGAGCGATGAGACTATCATAGTCGAGAACCAGGGAACAATTTTCCTGGCTGGTCCTCCTCTAGTCAAGGCAGCGACGGGTGAAATCGTCTCTGCGGAAGATCTGGGGGGTGGCCAGCTACACAGCACCATCTCCGGCGTCACGGATTACCTGGCCGTGGACGATGCCCATGCCATTGTCCTCGCCCGGAGATCCGTCGCCAATCTCAATTACCCTAAAACAAGCGTACCTCAGGTCTCCGCAGATACCATCAAGGAGCCGCTGTATGACCCGGCCGAGCTCGACGGCATAGTCGGAACCAACCTCCGCCGGCAGATACCAGTCCACGAAGTCATTGCCCGTATCGTCGATGGCAGCGAGTTTGCAGAGTTCAAGCGTGACTACGGAACGACCCTTGTGACTGGATTTGCTCGTATCTACGGTCACCAGGTCGGTATCGTCGCGAACAACGGCATTCTATTTTCCGAGTCTTCCTTGAAAGGAGCGCACTTCATTGAACTTTGCGCTCAACGCAAGATCCCCTTGCTATTCCTTCAGAACATCTCCGGCTTCATGGTCGGAGCAGATGCAGAGAAGGGCGGGATCGCTAAGAATGGTGCCAAACTGGTGACTGCAGTGGCTTGCGCGGACGTCCCCAAATTTACAGTTGTGTTTGGCTCCAGCGCCGGAGCAGGGAATTACGGGATGTGGTAAGTGCCCTCATTATGCTGTATTGACCTCGAAAAGACACAGTGCAATAGGCGGCTAACTTTGCTGCGTCTCTTATAGCGGCCGCGCCTACTCTCCACGACTAATGTTCATGTGGCCCAACGCGAAGATAGGTGTTATGGGTTCCGAACAATTATCTGCTGTCATGGAGGCAGTCGGTAGAACGGCCGATCCGGAACTAAAAGCACGGATCGACCATGAGTCACAAGCGATCTTTTCTTCCGCTCGTCTCTGGGACGATGGTGTCATTCCGCCAGCACAGACGAGACATGTTTTGGGCCTGAGTCTTGCGGCTGCTCTTGGTGGCAGAGTAGACAAGGATGTGCAGACACGTTTTGGTGTTTTCAGGATGTAAACATATAGCGTAATTCAGCAGAGTCATTACTCACAAAATTCGTCCTTGCATACTTTCACTTAGGTCGAACTCGTAGGAGCCCCTTTGACACACAGGCTGCCAGTTTTCCCTGAACTAGCATGACAACAGTATAGACCCGTACGCCGGTCAGTACAGACAGGAAGTGGACTGTGACGGACCTGTCGCGACGGCAAATTTCTCAATTCCTCTAAGAGATACGTGGTATACAAGAATAGTAAGAACATGATACCAAGCACATACAATGAAGTCAACCCGATTCTCCTGGAATCGGTCCAGACTGAGCCTCTCAGGAGTTCAGGGTAGACAAGAACATGAGGAACGTTAATATCGAATGCAAGAATAGCACGGAAGGGAGAAAGTCGAATAAGTGGGAAAAGAAAATAATCAGGAAATCACTCGGACAACTTTTCCAGCCTTGAAGTCAGGTGACAGCTTGTAAGATTGCAAATAACACGTTATAATTGAACATCGTTCTATCGTTGGGAAGAGCATGTAAATGGCGTATAGTGTAGCATGATATGGGGGCACCTTGTGAGGAAAAGGTAAGCAATTGATGGGTATGTGTGAGTGAGGGATGTCGCTCAGAGCTCAAGATGCATGAGCAGCAATACATAATTGACGGACAGGAACGAACAGGAAATCGGACGTTTCGGGTGTTCTTGCTGCAGTCGTAGAGCTGGTGTCGCCGTAAATTTGGGATTTATAAGATTACACAGGGGCCCTTTCGTCGTTTCTTTTCTTTCTTCTTATCGTGACGACCGGCGCCTTCACGCTTTCTCGCTGAATTGTCGGAGCCACTGGACGAGCTTCCTTGCATGTCTTTTCTGATTATTTGCCGGCAAAGATCAATGAAGACCTCGTTGACGTTCGCTCTCCTACGCGCTGAAGTTTCATAGTAGGGAGCATTACCCCAGCTCTGGGAAAGTGCGAATGCGCGAGCTCGGGGAACAGCGCGGTCTTCCTCCAGATCGGATTTGTTTCCCACAATGACAATGGGGACTTTTTCATCGTCCTTTATCCGGATAATCTGCTCTCTCAGTTCGGACAACTCGTTCAAGGAGGACATGCTGGTGATGGAGAATACGAGCAGAAAGCCTTGGCCCTGCTTCATATAAAGCTCCCTGGAGAGAGAGAGAAATAGGGTTAGCACTATGTGGCGAGCTGAATCTGGCGTTATACGATGATCATGTTGGGCTGAAAAAGCACAGGAACCATCGGCAAGGAAGGAGAGGACAAGATGAAATACCTCATAGCGGCTGCAGAATCACGTTAGCCAACAGGTCATAATCTTAAAGAGCGGGTGGACTTACTGAACTGCTCGGTCCCTGCCGTATCGAGTCTTTTGAACGATTCAAGCGTCAGTACTCTCAAGCTAACATCGGTGGTAATTCTCCCGGACAACAAGAGTCTGCGAAAACATACATTTCCAGAATACATTGCCGGCCCTGGAAGAGTCAGCGTTGAAAGTCTAGCGCAAACATCGGAAGCGACTTACATCAACCTCAATTTGTTTCCGATAGGAATCTTCAATGGTAGGGTCGTAGCTTTCGATCCACACATTCTGAACGAATTGAGCTGTGAAAATCAGATCGTGTACCTCATTGATGGAGAACCTTAAGTCGACGACACAGTTCTCACAGCGAGCAAGAAAGGGGAACAAGGGTGGGACGAGCAAGAGAAGAGTATGTACCAGTAAGACAGCTTTTCCCCACACCTCCTACAGCGCAGACAACGGACAATCAATTAGCCTCAGAAGTCTTTTGGGCGTCTTCCAATAGAATGTATATGCCTACCTGCGCCTAGAACCACAATGTGATATTCCCGTCTGGCAATTGACACATGGTAATATCAGCAACCCGTTGCGCAGTCTCCCTCAACGAGGGCATCTCTGACACGAGGACTCACTGGGGCCGCATCGAGACTGTAGAGACTGTAAAGACTCTTTTGATAGACAGTCACCCTTATAGACTTCGCGCAGGGAATCGTCAGTGCGTAGTTCTAACGTCAAAGGAGCGCAATTGGAGGTGTGCATTATCTACCTGTCAACACTATCGCCGATGTGCTTCGCAGTGTAGTGTCACCAAGTTCAATCAAATTCGGGGAGCGTTCCGGTAGGGTATGTCAAAGGCCCGCTGCTGGTATCCTCCTTCAAATCGTAGCCGGTCGGGTAATGATCTGATTTCCTGGCTCCCAGTGGAAGAGCAAGGGCGAAGAGACGCGATCCGTTACATCAGTTTCCGATGCCAATTGCCAACCGATTCCTCAGACTCAAGGTTATATCGAGCCCTTTAATCAAATCACACCTAGAGGTTCGCCGTTGAATAGCCAGAGATGGTGGTGATTAGGGAACGATGCGCTCGAAAAAGAAAAAAAAAGAGTAAGGGAAAAAAAAAAAAAAAGGCTGATGTCAACAGATTGGGTCCAACGTCCGGAGGCTAGGCCGGGCTAGTCTGGTCACTCCTGGAGTCCTGGTACAACCAAAGGACGGGTGTGGGGAGAGGGGAGGAGCGATAAGAAGCGGTTCGTTTCCGAGGGAGGCTTGAGATCAGGCTGGTTACTGGACACACTGCAGAATGGTCAACATGGTACACAATGCAATTGCACGTAAGGGAGGTCACTGACCCTTTCTCAGTTTTCTGGTTTGAACTCAGAATCCGAACGTGACGACTAGGCGGCGGTGAGAATCTGCGATGGTTGTGCGGACACGACGGGCGATCCAACATCCGCACTTAAACTCTAAAGCTCAGGAAGGAAAGCGAATAGCCGGTGGGATTCTCTTGGAATTCCGCGAGCAACTCGATGGGCACCCCCTGTCTTAATGGCATTATTTGAGTCAGCGTTGCAATGAAAGGTCAACAGATGATAGAGTTGTGGTTACTGAAGTCTCCAAAGGACCTATCAAACAGGCTATGGCGGTGTTGGCGTATGTAATGATGTATTGCTGAAACCACCAGTGCGGCTTTTTTCCCCCATGTTCCCTTGGATCTGGGGAATTCTAAGAGTAAGTGCAAGCGCAGGAGGAGAGGAATAACCGGAGTGTCGGTCCTGAGTCCCAGTCATCGACGCTCAGGATACATTTTCACAATCCGATCCAAAGACGGCGGTATTGCACGCTTGGCTTGAACGCTGCCCCAAACGTCTCAAGCAACAGGACAGGGAAAGAGATGGCGGCAAGTAAAACATGAGAATGCCATGCTGATCATTAGGGGAACTCCTCCATCATGCTCAATGCTGACAGAAAACCCCTCTGATGCACCGGATGGAGGGAAGGTGAGGGAAATGACGGGAGTGTAGAGGTGAAGGCCTAAGGTGGCTACTTACAGTCGAAGAGAAGTCCAATATTCGGCTGAAATAGGAAAGAAGTCACTCAATGAGATAATCGATAGAGATTAGTAGGACTATTTGTGGCGTCCAGTATGACAGAAGTCTCTGATCGGGCACCAAAAGCAGGTTTTGCGGGAACGAGAGATTCAGTACATCCTCTCCAAGTATTATCCCCAGGTGTCGTCAAGGGGAAACCATTGAGTTATAACACCGGCATCATTACCTCTGGATTGAAAGTCACACAATGAGGATTCCTACTTGGCGCTTCGAAGTTGAAAATATACATAATGGTACCAGGGTTGCAGACATCCTCCCACCATTCAATGGAGATAGCTGGAAAGTCCTGAAACATACACCAATCTTCGCCAGAACTTACCTGTCAACTCTTTTTCCGAGATCGGCTCAGTAGTTTATCTCTCATCGCGATTGTGGGAATCTGTCTGCTGGGTCTAGAGCTGCAGATGATTGACGTAGATGATGTTGACAAACATGACAACTCAGTCTGCTAGGAACACAAACCTATCTTTAGGCTAGATGTCATTACGTGGTGAAGTGTTACTGTAGATTGGAAAGCCATACCAACATTTGAGCACTGGCATTCATGGAAGAATCGTCAGGAAAGAGGGGCATGGTAAGGGAGCGCAAGACTGTCCCTCTATCATATGACTGACACTTGACAGGTCGAATCATGCCTGGGACAGATCTCGATGATCACAGTGCATGTGGATAGGTCGTAGATATTTTCATTCCCCGTGGAGATGCAAGGTAGGTAGTATACAGGTATCTGGCCTTCACTCTGTGTCTGTCCATCCCACACAGACAGGACGCTCTGCCAATCATGGTGTCACACATAGGGCAGTCCGCACACATCATCAGACATTCCATCGACTTTCCTGGGGGATACGTCTGCACTATGTGGTATGCTAGGCGCTGTAGCCTCGAGACCATGATACATGCCCTATCTTATGGGGTCGCCTGAGTCGGATTTCATGGTACCCTTGATGAGGAACCACCGAGTCAAGGCAACAGCATCCATTCTGAAAATGAGACATCGCAACATACTCCGTAAGCGCCATTGGAGAGGTGAGTCTAGCCGTGGATAGATCTACGGTCTATTGAAGGGAAAGTATATCACGGAAGATGGGAGCGAGCTCTGACGTTGCAATTGTTCAACGGAGATCAAGCAACCAGAAATCCCTTAATTCCTAGTATCCACTTACACCGACAGCAACTAAGGAATGAAAAGCCATGGCAGCAACAGTTTCCGTTAAAGCTGTAGGTTATATCAAACCGTTGGGTCCGTTTGGCTGCCTTGTCCCCTTACGTTCCGCTATATTTCTGGAGCGGTACCGCTCAAGTGCCTCAAAAACGTGCCCAAACACCTGTTGGTCCACGTCTCTGGCCCAGAGGAAATCCAAATGCTCATAACTTGGAATTGACTTGGCCACCGTCCCCCGTGGGAGCTCCCGCAACATCGCCCCGATATCAACCAGACTGTCACTTCCACCGTAGAGCAGAACTACCGGGGTCTTGATGTTCCGGGTGGGGTACTTGACCGGCTTGTAAAACCGTTGACTTGCCACAACGCTGAATGGAGGATGAATCTCGTCATCGTAAAATTGAAAGTTCTTATGCCGTATGATTTGAAACCAATGCACCACCGACTTCGTGCTAGTGAACGAATAGAGATGCAGATAGCTTGCCAGTTTCTGATAGCGGCTGATGTTCTTGCACTCCCATCCGAAAAGAATTTTAAGAGATGCGTCGATTATGCGAACGAAGATTGGAGGGTAGAGGATTGTCTGCCACATCGGGGTGGAACTGAGGATGCTGCGTCTACCAAAGAGGAGAAACAAAAAGTCGGGTGAAGCCTTCATCAAGGAGTCCACAATACGATTCCGCAGTCCCGAGGGCGCCATTGCAGGTGCAAGGGCCACAAAGACGTCTACCTGTTGGTTGAGCAACGGATGAATCGATAGAGTCGCAAAGGCCTGTGCCGTTCCTTGCGAGAACCCGACATACGACAAGGAGGCCTGTCCCGTCACATCCAGAATGTAGCTAATGCTGTCTGGGATATCGTACAACGCAAACTCGTCCATCGAAAAGCCCCAGAACTTAGTGGACAGGGGAGAATAATGGACAGACTTCTTGGAATATTTGTTACCGCGATTGTTCCCAAGCCAGACATCGTATCCTCTCTCCACAAGCTGAAAAGGAAGACATCGTTCTTCTTCCGTTAAACACACCCAGATTTCGCTGCACATCATAAGACCGTGATGGAGGTAGACGACCTTTTTCTCGAGGCTACCCTCTCCCCGGTTGACGAGGAGACCTTCCTCGCCTCTGCGATAGGCCAGGCGGTGTAGTCCTATCAAAAAGCCATCTTTCGTCTGCACGATGTGCTCCTCGGCCTCATATCCGAAAATGGCACAAATGTCTTCAAAGTTGGAGGCCTGCGCAACCTGTGCAGCGGTCTGCTCCTCCTTACCACGCTTGTATAGTTTCTCGCCCGGCATCAGAGAATTGAATATGGCCTTGGAACGATCGTAACAGAACCTGATCACAGGTTCCGCTGCTCTAGATTAGCCCCTTATCCTCAACGTGCCTTGGATTGCAATTGAAGGCTGTGAATACTGAGACCCGAGGCCCCTCCTTGGTATACTTACGCAGCCAGAACGTGATTATATGTATGACCCATTCCAGCAACACTAGAATCAAAGACGCAAAAAGCGCAAGGTATTCGAACCAAACCAGTCTTCCGATCACTGGCACGGCCATGGTTATGTTATGTTGACCACTTGCTCCGACGGATGTGGTTCAATGAAGGGTATTGAAGATAACACTCGCGGTCACCGTGCGCCGACTAACATGATGCACTGGATCAAGGATCAAAAAAATGCTTCATGGTCAACGGCGGATCGTCTTTTCGAGATCGACCAAGTTGCACCTCGACGTCATGCGGTCATTGCGCCCGTTCATTTTCATGTGATGCTTACTTAATCTGGGGGAAACCAGAAGCCAAAGAGGGCTAGCCTGGATTTTCGCCGCCGAGGAGATTCCGACGATCTGATACCTGACAGTTTGATTGTGGTTCCTCAGGACAGTTCATCAACGCGCTGGCGGCACAACTTCGCGATGCCGAGCTCCTGCAGAGAACTAAGTGAGTAATTCACAATTTATTTCTACCCATTGGGCCGAATCTACTACCAGTTTCCAAGGACTATTGCCCGCCGACCGCGTTCCACTTCCCTTCCGCGACCCTCGCTTACAATGTATCATATCTGGATGCTAATGAGTTTGGCGACTTTTCTCAGGAGACGCACTGGCGCAATGCCTGCAAGAATCAGATTGCATCATGGTCCAGCGCCACACCCCGCGTGAATGCTTGAGCACCCCCCACGTCGATGAACTGCCAATGAAATGCCAACAGTTGCGGAAAGGTTTCAGCGAGTGCAAGTGAGTGGAACAGACATGCATGCTTCATTGCAGTGGATTGCGCTGACAGTGGGCTCAATCTAGACGTGGGTTGATCGACATGCGAAAGCGCTTCCGTGGAAATCAGCCCATTTCAGTTTCCAGGGAGCTCGAAGGCGGCAAATCCCAGTCTCACCAGCAACTATACGCCGGCAAGCCCGCCTTCGAGACTGTTAAGGAGATTAGTGGGAATGAAGTTCAGATGGACCCTGAGAAGACTAGAGGACTATAAGTTTTCAAGTTTCCAAGTTTCCAAGCTCGCCACTCACTAGGCTGGCCAGATGCCTAGATCTGCAGCCCTAGATTATCATACGGCATTTGTTCTCATCTCCTGGCATGGTTTGGAGTTCACAGTTGGCAGGATTCTTGTGTTTCCGGATTTTCATGTAACACTACTGGTTGATGGCATACGACTGTACATATTTTTGAATTACGGGTTTCCGGCGTAAGTACAACACTTCATTGCAAACTATCATTCGTTGAGATTATACAGACGATTATTGCGTCTTCTTGGTGTTTGACGCAGCGGCAGAAGGTGCTGAGTAAAGCCATGCAACGACGAACACCAAGAAGCCAGCGATGACGGACCACAGACCCGCAATCCAGACCCATCCACCGCTGATCTTCCAGCTTCGGGGGTACTCGTTATGAGCGAAATGACGAACGGTCACCTCAAGTTTTTCTTCGATGTTGCTGAGGAACGGACGCTTGTAGTTCACTCGGAAGGAGAAGATTCCGTGTTGATCGGGGGTGGTGAATCGTGTGCTGTAGACTGTACTGTTGTCCGTCTGGCGGACGGGCTCCAAGTTCAGGCGATGGAATGGAGACAGCATGGTGAATTCAAGCTGAACGGCATCGCCAGTCGGAACCTCGAAGGGCACGTACCGATCATAGTCGTACTCGGAAAGTTCAATGCTAAAAACCTGTCGACAAGTGTTAGCATGCAAAAAGGCACTGAATCCTCAAAGGTTGTCTCTTACAGTTTCATTCTTGACCCGGTAGATCTTAGGGTTCAGCTTCTCAGCAGCGATTTCACCATCTTCAGCCAGATGATGCTCGATCTTTCCGACCTTGAGCACTCCGGTTTCCTTGAATGCCCATGCGGTAAGCTGCTTGGCGAACTCCTGGTTGACTGTCTCGGTCTGCTTGCCATCGCCGGGAGCCTTAACAGTCGCGGAGAACCACTGATCCTGCAGGCTCTCTACTGAGCCCAGCAGAGTGAACCGAGCGGAGTTTCTAGCCTGCATGGCCGAGACCAGAGCCAATTGCGAACCTGTAGCCACAACATCCTCAACTGATGACACGTCCTCCTTGGGATTGTAACTGTATGCAGTGGCGGGCGCTCGCAGAATAGGTGCGATGAGAGGGTTTGCGTCACCCAGGGTGTGAGGAACGGCTCTAGGAAATGCTACGACACCCTCACCGTCGAAGAAAGCCTTGGTGTCAGACCTCAGCTTGCCTGGTCGCTGGAGTAGCAGGACATCATGCTTATCAGAGGCAGAGAGTGTATCGTAGTTGAAGTGATCAACGGTAATAGAGGAACGGTCGACGGGGAGATGGAGATCGAGCTCCAACAACATTGAGCTGATGGCGCTGGCGGTTGTAGACTTGCCGGACAAGGCGAGGAGGACGTTGCCGTCCTTGTTCAGGAATTCAATGATATTCTTGGGGGCAAGGGAGGGTCCATAGCCTGCTCATGAGGTCAATTGAGATGTACAAAGCAGATCATATGGACATTCCTAAGCGCAACGCTAACCCTTTGACTTGGGAGGGAGGAGAAGTAGATGGTCGTAGACTCGGTCTCCAAGCTCGAACAGGCTGAGCTTGTCATTCTTGGGCGATTCAAAAACGAGGTTATATCCTCGAGCTACCAATTCATGATTAGCATGTAAACGCAGAATGTCAGTAATTGAGAGTACCTTCTAGATCTCCCCATAATTTTGAGTACAATTCCTTTTCTGCGGCATCTTCCAAAACAACCAGAAGACGACTGCCCGAGCTACTTAATGCATTTACAACTGCCAAGAAGCAGAATGACAGGAGAGTGAGGCACCACCGCATGGTATATCAAATTCCGCACAGCGGAGCGGGCAATTGGCTGGAAAGAAAATCACTGCAATCTAGAGAAAGAGAAAGAAATGAAGGAGGGAAATGAATCGGTAGAGGAGACTGTCCTCTGGAGCTTCGTCAGTTCCGTTCTGTTGGAGAGAACGGGCAACGTGTTTGGACCGAGAGTGCCAAGACCTCTTCGCCGCTTTGAACTGCGCAATCATCGGCGTTCGTCACTCACGACCTCCATTCGACGATTCCCCCCTCTCCGTCGCGACACACGCCCCTCTGGCGCTATCTAATCCAGTCTCAAAAGAATCGGACTTTTCGGAAGACAGAATTCGTAATTCGAGCCGAGCTTCGCTCAATTGATACTTTGATCCAGCCCATCCGTCACGCTCACGACCTTTAGCCGAATCCCGCAAAAATCCTTTTGAATCGTCGACTTGTCATCTCACAACCATGACTACCCCCCAATTCTGGTCGACTCCTCTCCGGTACCTTCGCTGGGCCTCACACGAGAAGCCAGCGATCTTCTACTCCTTGATCGTTGGAGCGACAGGTCCTCTCATGCTGGTCACCCTTCCCCCCATCAGACGGTTCTTCGGCGATGTTGACCCGGAACCTATTCCATTGACCTATCCCAGTAAGGACTTCGATATATTCTGCTCCTCTCATGCTTTCCTACGATCTATTCTCTGTTTATGTGGGGCTCCAATGCTAACATATCTAATCCCTAACTTCAGTTCCCCAAGGACCACGCAACATCCCGCAAGGCTACGATGACGAATAGATATCTCACGGGGAGGACGAGCGAAATTGATTTGACTTGCTAGGATGCTCTTCACTGGGGAAACTCGAGTCGCAACAGTATCGGACGTCGACACACTCTGTCGGGCACTGATGACAGACAATCCATTACCGGGGCTGCGTCAATCGGAAGTGCTTGCGGGTTATCATCTTTCATATCGAACAACCAGCGCGGAGCCCTTCAGGCCATTTACCTACCACCAGATGTCTTCATACCCGTGAAACCCCCTTGTTGAGCTTGACAGTGCGAGTGCAGCGGTGTATTGTATGAAAATGATTTTAGAGCGCAGACACTTCCATTCTCGTTTGAACTGATTTTCTTTACTTCTCTGCATATTCGCATCTCCGTGGAATTCCGGCTTCGAGGTACAGACTGAATTTCGTTTCTTCATAAATTACATCTCCTTTGCAGATGGCGTTGTAGGCGGATGCCGAACGAGTAGGTCCCTGCTTCGCTCGAAGCTCTTTAATATCCATGTCTTGTCTGGTTCAAGGAGTGGCGGCGATGGGTCGTTAGAAAACACGAACACGCAACGAAGATACTTAGGCTCAGGCAATTGGCTTCTAAGCAATCGTTGATTTGCAATTATGTCAGAAGTTGAGCGTCCTCGAACGTGCGGCTAGGACGACCCATAATTACACCAGCGTTGCCGGATCTTCAACGCAGGGAGTGGTCTGATGAAATCGCAGCTCCGAAGACCTCGTAGCCTTTCATGTTTTACACTTGGTTCAGCCGGTTTTTGAAGAGGAAATGAAGAGAAGAAGGTGAAGACAATGCTTTGAGTAGACCTTCAACAGCCTGAGTCAGGAACAGCAATCAGTTACCTAGTGTCAACAATGAACATTGAATAACCGCAGAAAGGAATAACGCCAGTTATGCTCATATCTACATGTAGATCGTGGACAACATCACCAAAACATCCAAGCTCTTAGCTGATGCTTTTCGGATCAGCCAGATGCTCCCATCAGAATCAGGACCGTGAGAAAAGGCCGTTACACTCCTCGACCAGAACGAAAAGAAACCGGAAAAACCATGGGAAAACAGACAACCACAGCCAGGACACCACCGAGCAACCAGATTGGGGATATTCCTCAGGACAGGGGAAAAGTAAATTGAACAAAGTGCTCGAATACCGACGTTACAATGCAAAGCCAGAAAGCCACCTTTAGGAACTCGTTACACAGAGCTCTCTTCCAGCCATTCACATCATTATTATATGGCGGGGCCGGCATCAAGAGTTGGATGCCATTAGCCAGACAAGGAAAGCAACGGCGAGTAGCGTCAGCGGAGATGCCAGGCGAAATGTAAAGAAAATTCCAAGGCTTATCCATGGCGAAGTGTCCAGGACTCTCAGGTAATGGCTCCACAAGCTTGCAAGTCGGATATGGATATGAAGACTTTTCGCAAAATATTCCCTTCGGCTTGGAATTCCCCATGGCAGAAACAACAAGACAGAGACCCCGTAGAACAGCCCGGATTAATATGCGCAGTACTCCAGGATGATTCTGTAGATTCATTATTTTCCAGGGTTGATTTACCCAGGATAGCCAAGGGTTTGTGACGAATCCTTGGAGGTATCATGACATAAGCAGCGAAGAAAAGGCATCTTTTTTTTTCTCTCTCTACCGGGGTCGACGCGGGGCCTGGCTCTCTCTTGTTGCCTGTGGCCTATTGCGGTCATACTCCGGGGTATATCTGGGATCCATTCCTATCCGGGGATCGGGAGCTGTTGTGGCAGGATAAGTCATTCCAGAGGTGACCGGGGAATAGTCCGACTCAGTTTCATAGCCAGGTCCTGTATAGCGTGGAGCATTACTTCTCCCATTCTCATAGGCATAGCCAGTGTTGCTCGTGTAGGTGTATGACGGGTGCATGTCGGCAGACACTGCGGGCTGGCCTGGAGCAGAGTAAGGGACTTGCTGAGGGTAGGGATTTTGTCCTGTTGCAAAAGGCGAGTGACTTGAAGGATAGGATGATGGAGCTGTGTATGAGGGGCTCTGGGTTGCACCGTATGGGGCCTGAGTGTATGGATCCACATAGGGTTGAGCAGGTGGTTGAGTGTATGTAGGTGGTGGAGATGGGCCAGTTTGCTGGCGCACTTCATGAATAGAAGAAGATGCGTAAGGCGCTGGGACCATATTAGGGGCTGGAGGAGCATTGTAGTCGTGAATGTAACTACCTCTTGGATAGCCCTGGTCAGCCCGACGCATGACGTCTGCTTCCCAACGAGCGGAGTCCGCTTTGAGATCAGCAATCATTTCCTGAGAGTGTAGCGGTCAGCCTGAAGTCTTGTCTCTGTTTTCTTCCCTGGGCCTTTCGATAGATATTGCACTGAGAAGGGGGGTTTCTTTCGACATACAGAAGTCAGATTTCGATAAGCACGAATGAAGTAGCCCTGACGACCCTGTTCGTAATGAGTCAGTAGGAAAGCAAACGGTAGGTTTTGATAGATTTGAAGTGCTTGGTTGATTTTAAGATAGGAGAGACTGGGAAACAGACATTATGGTTTCCGGGTCTTACGAGCGCATCATTTCCAAGGTAACGGCAAATGTCTGCTTGGATGACTTCCCGGCTGATTCCATCACCGGGGATAAAGTACTCGTTCTGACGCTCCGGGCGTCCTTCATATCCATGGCGTCCAGTCATTTTGTACCAGGAAATAGGTATCCAGTATTAAGTGATTAAAGGCAATGGATCCAAGTGGCCACAACGAAGTCCAGGGCGGTATAAAACAAGTAGCCGAGGTATCCAGAAAGTGGGAGGTTGACAAGAGATGCTCTCTTGGGTCGATTGCAAAAGAAACAGCACAAGTACAGTTCTATTAGGCCGTGTCCAGGGAACTCCAAGGCTGATGGTTCAAGGCTAATCCGATATTTCCTGTCCGTCTCGCAAAAAGCACACACTCAAAATGCAAGCTTGAAAGATGTGAACTGGTGGTTGGTTGATTATTTCCAGCGCTGGCAAAGAAGAAATCCAGGTAGTGCGTATTTGTCCACGGACGGCTGTCAAGGGCTGTCTTCCAAGATCCTGAAGTGACTTCCTTTTTTCTTTTTTCCTCTCTAATGATATAGATTCCAGGGCCGCAACGAAGTCATGCAAGGGAGAAGTCGAGGTTCAGGCCGAAACGGATGACCGAAGATCTAGGAGGGAGGAGATCAGGGGGGTGAAGCTTTGCGTGGGGTTTCTCTCTCCGGTTTGGTGGTGAGCTTGATACCTCCAACACTCCAAGAGTTGTATGAGAAATCTTCGGGCTGGCGAAAAAAAAATTGCCAGATTGCGCACTAGAAGAAAGAAGAGAAGGAAAGAAAGAAGAGGAGGAGGAAAATATCTACGTGGGAAAGAAGAGAAAAGGACGGGGAGATAAGAGAGGCTAAAGACGCCAGCTCAGCGCACAGAGGGAGAGAGGGGGTGTGGGCATTAGCACATTGGCAAGGAAAAACGACCAAGGACCAGTGGGTAGGTAGTGGTGTTTGTGCTCATTCGATTCGACCAAGCGCGGTTGGTCATTTGGGCTGTTGGGCCGGCGTATTGGGCTGCCTGGCCTTGTCTGGTGCCACGACGACTCCACCTTGTTATTGGTGAGAACTACGAAAATGATCGAGGGAAAAGAAAGGTAAACAAGAAAGAGGAAAATGAAAAATAATGATCAAGAACTGGCATACTCGCATTTACTGTAAGAGACTAAGCACCTACCCTACCAAGAGAAAGAGGCTTACATTCGCCAGGAAGCAGGATGACTGTGTTCCAAAGTGTCCCCAAAACATGCATGGCGACAAATACGGCTTGCAGAGGATTTTCCTGGGTCTAGTCGCGCTTCCTGAAAAAATGATTGTCTGGAGACCGTCCGTCTGGCCAGTAGTAAGGGAGGAGGCAAAATATAATCGTCGGGAAGTCTTATTGACGGTCTATTGGCCATGGATCAGTAGATCAGTATGAAGTACCTAACTCAAGTGATGCAGATGCACTTAATATACCTGCTGTCATACTATCTAGCCTTCCAGCCAGCAGATAGAAGAAGAGATGAGGACTTTGAAACTGTCAAAAGGCCACACCGGAAGGTAGATAGAAACATCCAAAGAGGTATCAACGGTGAGTACGGATAGAGACTGCGTAGCCCCATTATGACTCTTTCCGGTGTTTGCTTATATATCTGAATCTATTGTTTAATAATTGACCTAGTGACTCACTTGATAACTCGCACTCTGGAGTGCTCTCCATGATATCTCATAGGCATGCTGATATGCATGTCCAGTTGTTCCCACAATGTTTTCATGAAATGAGATTCAGTGATGGTTATGTATGTTGTCACGGTTGCCACAGTATCTACCAATGAGAAGAAAGAGACATTTTGCCAGTTTCCAGTTTAGAGTCTGGAGTTTCTGGTTCAGGATACTTAATATTGCCAGTACCAGTTAGCTACAGAGGAAAACTGACACTCTGTAGTACGGAGAAGTGGTCAAGTGAGGGACTGTAGCTGAGGTAATGGCAGACCAGGCCGAAGGAGGGGTGTTGAAAATTGGACCTCAGTCCTCAGGAATCTGTAGAGGGCAGACAGTTGGGCAGAAATGCGTGGCGGGCTAGAGGGGGCCTTTGGGCATCCCAACCCGCTCATTCGTCGATCCAGCATAAGGACCCAAGGCTTCAAGTCCGCCAATCTAAAGTAGGTAAGGTAACAATGTACTACCCGCCCCGGGCCGCCAATCGACCTCTGGTTGTGCTGGGCGCGTTTTTGCCCTTCATCCATGGATGAAATTCATCATGTGAGAAAGTGTACTTTTGAGATACTGGAGCCCCAGTGACAGCTGCCTCACTATGGCCGGTGCATGCGAGGTACTACTCTTGAAAGTTGAGACCCCTGCCTTGTTATGGCCTCTGATGGTGATCATGATATCCTACGGCCAATAGCCTACCATTCATTCCTGGTCTACTTACTGCATAGTACTTCAGATACGGAGTACTCGCGGCCTGTTCAACAGAAGCACCCTCACTTGACCTCACTTGGTCGGCTGCATGACCAACCCTTCTCTTTGTGAAGGTACAACACATTCTTCTCAGCTTGCCAGAGTACAAAACATCCTAACCTTCGACTTTTCTTCTTCGATCTTGCTTCTAACGTGTCATCATCTGAAGCATGATTACATGATCCTCTCTTTGCCAGGAACCAGACCAGCAGAATCAGTACTCTGAAGTTTCTGGTACAGGCCGTTTCCACAGCCGAGTATATGAGCGGGATCCCTGTTCCTTACACTGCTCTGTTGATGGTCGCTGGCTGAAATGTGTGCTCATAATTGCCTTGTACGCCCTACCAAGACTCTTCTCCCCAGAGTCGAAGCCTATCATCAGACACGGCAACTTCGTGATCCATGTCTTGCAAGCGGTGAATTGCTCAGGCCCATATCTGCTGCTCAAATCATATCAGAACAGGTGTCCTGTCTGTGCTGCATGGTTTCCATTAGTTGCTGCATATACCCTTTCGGCCTTGCATGGTCAGGAGTTGCCGAACTGAGACCTATTGTCCTTCGCCGTGCTTCCTGAAATGCTGTTCAGGCGGAGCTCTCTCTGGCCAGCAGTGTAGTCAATCTAAATACGGAGTATTCAGACGTGGTTGGTTCGTAGTGCCCTCACTCGGAAGGACGCCTTGATCAATTGAGGACATTGTTGTTTCGACTGTCTCGCTTTGAAGAGCTCTTTCGCTACTCCGTACTAGCAATGAGGTATTTGGCCGGAATAACTTACTCCAGCGCACTAGAACCTACAGGCCCATCCATGCGGCTGAAAGTCTGTCTATCTGGACGAGAATGTATACACAGTCCAACAACAGACTTGATTAGTGCATTGAGGCATGGCTCTCACCATCAATACTCACTAACAGCGGATTGTTGCTGAGATCCATGTTCGATCGCAACGGAGCTAACTGTTTCTGGTAATGGCGCGGATCCCCGCTAAAATATCCCGAACCCATGTTTTTGGAGTCGACCTGACGTGCACGATGAGAACCAAATTTTCCAGATCGGAACATGGTGCTGGGGAAGCGTCGACGACGTTACACTCACAAAATCAAGCATAGCGCTTGATACTTACAGACTTCGCCATGACTATGATACGGTCCACTTCGACATGTCTCGCTCGTCTCCGGATCCCTCTGCCGCTCTGTCGTCTTCGCCCAGCAGCTCCCTGAAACGCCAGTCTCAGTTCACTTACCGCCAACTACAGCTTCTTCGTCAGGGTTCGACGGCGACTCCACTGAGGGTAATCGCTCATATTGACCTAGACGCCTTTTATGCACAATGTGAGATGGTACGGCTGGGAACGCCGCACGAGACGCCCCTCGCTGTGCGGCAATGGGATTCGCTCATCGCGATCAATTATCCTGCTCGATCGTTCGGTATAAGCAGAATGATGTCAGCCAGTGAAGCGCAGAAGCATTGTCCCGAGATCGTTCTGCAGCACGTTGCCACGTTTCGCGAGGGAGAAGGCGGGAAATGGGCTTACAGGGAAGACGCATTTAAGAATATCAGTACGGATAAAGTATGCCTGGATCCGTATCGTGCGGAATCTCGAAAGATCCTGAAAGTGATGAAGGAAGAGCTCTCGAGGTGGTATGCGGATCTCGTGGACGGCGAACATGGAATTGGCTCGCAATATCAATTACAACCTGCTAGCCTCGAAAAGGCCAGTATTGACGAAGTATTTATCGACTTATCGCCGCTCGTATACGCTGGATTACTGCAGCGGCACCCGGAACTACGTGTCGCAACGCAGGGTGACGAACGCATTACTCCGTTGCCTCGCCCTCCGACAACGGCGTTGGAGTGGAATAATGAAGACTGCTTGATAGACCTTGATGAGAATGAGACGGAAGTTGACGATCCTGACTGGGATGATATTGCCATGCTCATTGGCTCGGAGATTGTTCGGTCAGTCCGAACGGCTGTCTGGAACAAGCTCAGCTATACCTGTTCCGGGGGCGTTGCCAGAAACAAGATGATTGCTAAGTTGGGAAGCGCTTGTAACAAGCCAAACAAGCAGACAATCGTCCGAAACCGCGCGATTCAGAATTTTCTGGGTGGGTACAAGTTTACTAAGATCAGAATGCTTGGAGGTAAACTCGGAGACCAGGTGGCTGCTCTCTTCGGTACAGAGCAAGTGAGCGATCTGCTGCAGGTGTCACTTGAGCAATTTCGTGCTAAGCTTGATGACGACACTGCCAGCTGGCTCTACGGAATCATTCGTGGTGATGATCGGAGCGAGGTGAATCCAAGGACCCAAATCAAATCCATGTTATCCGCAAAGTCATTCAGGCCGAGCATCAATTCTGCAGACCAAGCCGAAAAGTGGCTGCGGATCTTCGCGGCCGATATCTACGGTCGCCTTGTTGAGGACGGCGTGCTTGAGAATAGACGCCGTCCGAGAACTGTTGCTTTGCATCATAGACAAGGTGCTCAAGTACGCTCTCGCCAACTTCCTATTCCAGGTTCGGCAACAATCGACGAGAGTCTTTTGTTCGAACTTGGTAGAACATTGCTCCGGCAGGTCATCGGCGATGGACGTGCATGGCCGTGTGCCAACCTCTCCTTAAGCGTTGGCGGCTTTGAAGATGGAGTCAACAAGAATCAGGCGATAGATAGCTTCTTACTTCGTGGTGAACAGGCGAAAAGTGCTGCTCAAGTCACGAGAAATCCGGACTCGGCGGGTCCGGCGGAACCAGATCATCATGTCGAAAAGCGAAGGAAGATCGACAGCAGCGGGATCAGGGGCTTCTTCAATTCGCCCTCCGAAATTGCCTCTGAAGCTATCTTATTAGACTCAGATTCAGCACAGTCCGGTGAGAAAAAAGAAAGTGACGGTACAGGTGCACGTCAAAGCGAGTTAACCATGCCGCATGATCAACCAGTCGCGACCCCGTCCGCTTCATATATCTGCAATCGGTGTCAGAAATCGCTTCCAATCGACGAACAGAACGAGCATGAAGATTGGCATTTCGCCAAAGATCTCGAACTCGAAGAAAGACAAACAGCTAGAAAAAGTCAGCAGATGTCGCGTCCGAATAATTCGGATGCGCCCCAAGCTCGTGGAAGAGGTGGTCGCAGTGCTCGCGGAAAGCCAGAGAAAGGACAGACCCGGCTCAGTTTCGGATGATGGCTCAATTTGCTCTCGCTCTAGCATCTGACAATCTCCCGGTCTGCTAGGTAGCGACCATACGGCGAATGGCGTGGGCATATCGATCGACCAGGATTTACCTAAACCAATCAAAGTTCAAGTGTTACTGATATCGATTCACTTTTTGAAGCTTGATTGATGGTGCATGATCTTTTCCTTGATGAAGCGTTTCATACATTATGGGTTGCGTTCATGTTATCGCGGACCTTTCCAGAATATTAGATGTGATTCCCTCAGAGGCTTTTCAGGGGATTAGTGGTCTGTCCAGTATAGCCATCGTGTGTATACACGGCACAGCATCATTTCCTCCAATGGCCTTCGTTGGGAGCTTAACATTGTGAGCCAGGAAAGCATTGGCCACGTTTAAGTCGCTGTCTGTCGCTCCCCAGACTTGGTTACCAGAAAGCTGCGGCTTGCTCCTGGCTCTGCATTGGGGCATCTCAGTCTTGAAATAGGGCTACCTAATGACATCAGATAAGACCTTTGCTCCGTAGAACTACATCAAGATGTTCATCCGTGAGGACTGATGCGTAGCAAGAGAATGCTAGTCTGCACTTCATTTTATCCCTAAGACATTGCAGAAAGCATGTCGCTCTGTAAATGAACCCGACTCCCAAACAAGAGACGGCAGTACCTATTCATCTCAAGATCATCGATCCCGTCTCCAGTCGAGATACCTTATCTGGTACCTGAGTTGACCCGATGTCAACAAACCACGGTTCAAGGAACCACGCAGACTGGAGTATGAACCTATTTTCTACGTCAGCTCTTCAATTCCTGCTTTAGTTCCTATGAATGATCGTCGCCGCCTCAATTACTGCGCTGGATCGCTCGTATCTACGCCTCAACGAAAATGACTACTGCACGCCATGCTGCAGCGGTGACATCAGCAAACGCAGCCGCGGGGTTGGTTGTGCTGGTAGGCAGGAACTTTGTTCGCTGGCAAGGCTCAATCCATCCTTTTTACGTCGCAGCAAAGCCACTCATTCCGTCAGTATTTTCTGGCCTTCGGGCGGATTTTGAAATTTATCATCGACCAACATTCGGCTTCTATCTGCAAGTGGTCGTCTAGCGCTATCATTATTGCCCCTCGTACAGTGCCCCTCACCAATGAGTTCAATGCGTAGAAAAAGCATGACTCAACAAAACCGCACTACTTCATCGCTCTGATTCCATCTCAATTGAATACGACCTTCAGCGGACAGTCTCGCATCTCTCGGACTTTGAATATGTCCCGACGAGCACGAAACCATGAGTACTACGAGGAGGACCTCTACGAAGAAGAGAGCGATACATATCGACGTCCGCGGCGGTCTCGACGTGAACACTTCGCCGAAGACGATGAATTGCAATACGGACGTCGAATGTCCGCCCCGCTTCCCGTGGAAGAGCTGGAACGCCTACACATACGAGAACGGTCAAAGCCTGACTTTATTCGCGAGAGCTTTGATCCGCCTCGAAACCCTGGCCCCCTGGCTGTGATGCGAGAGCGGGAGGAAAGCGAGATGGATATGCCTCCGCGCGAGACATTGAGGGGCTACGAGCGGGACAGGCACGAGCCTCGTGAGCGTCGTGAGCGACCTCGGCATAGGAGGATCGCTAAGGAGGAGGATATTTACCTCCAGGAGGAGTTGGAAAGACGGAGGTATACAGGGGGTGAATCTGACGAGGGAGAAGTTGAGCTTTGGAGAGAAAGGCGGTCGATACCGCGACGTGACTTGGATAGCGAGGAGGACTTTGTACGCTTACGTCGCGACAAGAGAGGGAAGAAAGGCTCGCGGATGAAACACTCGGAACTTGAAATTGAGCGAGATGAGCTGTACCGCCGTGCACCCGACGCCAGGCGGGAGCATATGAGGGTTCATAGCGATGTTAGAGAACGTACCCCAACTGCACGCTTACAACCGAGATTTCACCGGCACACGGACGGAGACGAAGAGGAGGAAGAGGATATCATTATCCAAAGAGATGAGCGGAGGAGGGGTCGGAAGGGTAAATTCAAGGAAAAGGAAGAGATTATCATGCGGGAAAGAGAAATTTCGACATCCCCGGAGTCGCCAAGTTCGAGAGAGCTTTCGCAGGTTCGGAAGTCTCATACTACATCTCGTGGACGCATGAGCGATAGTGAGTTGCGACATTTAGCGCTCAAGTCAGATACTCATTTCCCATCTGTCGCAGGTTATGAAATGCCTCGTCCACCACGTGCACCCAGTCCAGAGCTTTCATCTCCGAGTAGCTTCGAGGAGTTGGAGATTCGTCACCGGTAAGCCGAGAATCATTACAATGAAGTTTGAAATACATGCTTACTTCTCCATAGTACACGAGGACGCCCAGCCAAAGAGAAGATCATTATAGAACGACGCAATGATGCTTCACCTCCATCCATCCTTTCGTCATCCGAATCTGACGACAGGAGCGAGAATGAAATTGACATCACTCACGCTAAATTCAAGACCTTGAACCGACAAGAGGACGTCTTAATCATGGAACGTCAACCCCAACGCCACGAAAGTGATGAAGAGGTCCAAGTCTTCGAGGAGGAACAGTACACCCGGCGTGATGCGGGAGGGCCTCAGCGGAGGAGCACACCGAAAGTCACGGTTGAAGATAAAGCGATAATCCGTTTTGACTCAGGAAGCAATGGCAGTGCAGACCAGGAGATGCGACGGGAGCGGCGTGAATCCGCACAGCGATCTCGATCCATCAACGGCCACGAAAGACTGTCTGACGAGAAGATCGATCACAAACGTGGTCAAATAGGACGGCGATACATCGGCGTAAAAGACAAGCGAGATCGTCTCTGGACAGAAATCACCAAGGACCTGGTGGTCAAGGAGGCCATTGAGCGGGCTGGCTATGAGTACGAGGAAACGGAGTCGTTCTATTACATATTCTCGTATCTTCGATATGTGAGTCTAGGCCTTCTTGTCCAAGCCCACACTTGCCGTTCTAAATTTCGTGGCTGCCTCTGCCCCAGCTGACAGCTCTCCACAATCATAGGACGATATATCAGCCCTTGTCGCACTATCGGAGGACATCCGCCGTGCACGACGCCAAAGGATTCAGGAGATCAATAGGGAGCGAGCCTCCATGCGTCTTCCTCCATTCATACCTGAACCAGTCACACCCGGTTCCGTGTTACCGGGGAGGCCGCCGTCTCCGCGTCTCCGACCTCGGGATGAGCGGAGACTGAAGAAAGAGCGGGAGCTCATTATCGAAGAAGGGCGATGGAGACAAACTCCAGCTCAGTCTGACAGATGGTGACGGAGCAAGTTCGTTTCATCGTGTGTGATTTGAGTGTGGCTTGCTCAATCGGTCGCCCCGACGCTCTCAACCCTCTTATGGAGTCATGATTCTGAGTCTGAAATAGATACCGACGACAGATACCCATGTTCTTTTTCTTCCTGTTTGTCAGCTACCTCTTGAAGTTTATCGCGTTTATTATTTTCGTTGCTCTCCTAGCCATTAGCAGACGCATGTCGGTCTGTCAGCGAATGCATGCCCCTGGTCTATCTAGTACTCTGGATCAAGTCACCAACCGTAGAAAGCTCAAGGCATGCCCAGCTTGTATCAAGCGTAGCCATCAAATGATATTCGAGGAATCGATGGATCTTCTCAATCTACCACCTTATCCACATGAATTTATTTATATGGCAGATGACGTGGATCTACCACTAGTGCCATTCGATATGTTCCAAACATGCAGCCCAAGGCCCCGAATGACCGATTAACTGTCTCAGAATCTGCGGATACTGTGTAGCAGGGCAGGTATCCGTACTCCGTACTCCATGTATGTGCGGTAAATCATCCTCCTCGACACATGTAACTAAACGCGATGGACGTATTTTGCACTATGCATCTAGCGAGTGATACTTGTAGTACTTACAAGAGTCCGACCATGAGTGTGGCAAAGCCGCAAAGGAGAGAGGATTCCCCATAAAGACCCCATGCACATATTAGGGAGGATTTCAGGTACATTGAATATAGCCAGAGATGTTTGATGAGTCATGTGCACTCGATGTTATAGTTATTGCCTGTTGTCCGAGGCCGCAGCAATAAGGGATGAAATTAGGAAAGGCAGTCTGGCGATTCGTCGCGGTGGCCAAACACAGTATTCCCAAATAGAGTAGACAGCTTATACGCAGTATCGACAATTGCCTGATGGAAGCTATTGAGAACAAGCCATCGAACCCATACTATACCATTTACCTACTACCTCGCCTTACCCGATACTGAAGTCGACTTTCGATGTAGTCGTAAATAGGTACCGTAGTAATGGCCGATCTCGAATCAGATGGAGACGGTAATAGTCGAGGTACAATACAATTCTACTCCATGACTCCAAATTTAGGACCAGACGCAAAATCGAAGTCGCAATGACATTAAAGGGTAAAGTAAGACGCCACAGGAGCCAAAGATTGAGTTTCCACAATGGAAATATATCGGGACAACGGGAACGGCTGCCATGGCATTAGTGGTCAAGTGTCAACTACTGATGCTATTTTAGTCTGGCTCATTCCTTTCGCTTCGGCTTGTTGTTGTTCTGTGCTTGATAGACTTTGATCCGGTTGGAATCTTTGTATAACCTCCTATGACGATAAAGATGAACAGGAAGAGACACTTCCGTTTCTGCTAATTTACCTGAGGAAATATTAATTGAGTAGTGAGAGCTTCTGTGAATAGGTAGCCAGTGCTGAAAAGGCCTAGGTGATACGTAGGTACTCCTGGTCTGTAAGGGATCGGCAATGACTAATCAGCGAATCGAGGGGCATTCCACTTTTCATTCCTTCAGCCACAATCAAAAGAAATGAAGGATGGATGATCGACTGATTATATGAGGGAGGCTAGTGGGAGTGGTGAAAATTACCAACATCAATGTTTGCATTCTTGAATTAAGGTAACATTACAGGTCCTGTTGTGCCCAAAGAAATGTTGCAATGGCAGAAGTTCTCAACAGTTGTGTACGGAAGCCACATGATCAGACATCAAGTGGTGGACAAAGAGATAAGCCTTGCCAAACTCCCGAGGCAGATAGATAGTAGACAAAAGGCAGTCTGCAGCTGAATTATTCCTGTTGTACTCCTTATTCAAGATTGATTCGTCCCAGACAGAAGTTCAGAACAAGCTCGGGAGGCTTTCCACTGATGATTGCCAAGTTGGCAGATGCATATATCAGAGCCGGGGTTCGCAGTATTCATGACGAGTAGACTTGGGCCTAAGTCATTGTAAGTCACTGTCGTTATCTACCTACCTATTCGAGCGACGATCATAAGTACGGAGTAGTACCTAGTCATTCCATACTCCCATGGCTGCCTATCAGTTCCGACAGGCTAGGACAAGGAAGAGTGCGAACCACTAAACGAAGTCAAGGGAGAAATTCGAAAGGCGGGGTTCGCTTCTTTATCAATCGACCAGGGTAGGCACCGCTAGGTACTAGAGTACCTTGGAAGTAGTTGTCGTCACTTGCCCTTGTACCACAGTTGATTGGTCAGAGGTAGGGCTTAATTGTAAGTACTGCAGCGATGCAACTCCCGCATAAGTGCGAGATCCTTGCTGTGCAGGGAGCCGGAAAGTATGGGATGCATATTTTGTACATCTGTAGTCTGTACATCGACCGTTTTCTAGGTTATTCCTGGTAAATCGTGCTATTTGAGCCGAAAGTAGCATATACCCGAGGTGACGTCGTGGGTTGGCACTGTTCGAGCGAGTTCGCGCAACCGTTTCCGAGCGGCTTGGTGGAATGGATGACGAGAGACGATTCGTGGAGGTGATCGAAAAGATGGATGCCGTATAACGTCGTTATAGAAATCTTCCTCGACCAAGCTGACGAGTCCCTGAGCAACAGGGACATTGCCAGCCAGAATGGACATGGTTCGATGGCGGGCATACATCACGAACACACCAGAAATATATACTTCACCCACCTCAGCTGATGATGATAGTATTATCGACAGAGTTGCAGCTGTTGTATTTCCATGTAAACAGCAGTTGCATGCTTTGAAGCAGAATTCTAGACCCGAGGATCGCCGGCTTGCTTCTAGACTTTCATGCTACACGAATGTTTCCGTCATCATGATGATATTGTGGAAGTAGCCTTCATGTGCCAAAGTGCATAACACTGGGTTTCTGTACCATCAAATCACGGGTGGAAGATTTATCTGGGCTCACAAGTCATTCTTCAGCCTAGGATATATCATTTACAGCACCCATGGATTTCCTCAGTGGCTATCCTTGGTTACCAGCACGGGATGGGTCAAAGAGGTACCTTGGTAATATAACATACCCAACCACATACCTTAAATGATGCTTGATTAGAAAAGCGATGCAGGACAAAACATGAGAGCTGAGATTAACTCCTGTCAAATGCTCAAAGCCTTGAGAGTAAGGACAGATTTAACATTCTAGGCCATCCATTTGTTTCCAGAATCAGCAACCCAGTCGCCAAGATGGAGCGCCACTTTCCTGGATACCTTTTCCTGATGTTGTTGTGAGTGGCTGGGAAGTGATGATTCAGATTTGGAGAAATCCACTCATTTTCAAGCTCTCGATTCAGATCATGAATCGGCTCCCATTCTCAGGCCTCATCTTCTCGATGGAGATATGACATCCCGAGGCATTTACCTCAGGAAGGGAACATTCACTGGACGGTATGTGACGATTTGGAATCAGTACCAGACTGGGTCTCGCAAAATCCAATGAAAGTTTCCAGATCCGAGTCCGTGCTCCTGTCTCGGACGTTGAGTTGCTTGGAAATCGACGGGAGGGGTGACCGGTAGATCCCATTTCCCAGTACCATCTGTAAGGTAAGTTTTGTAAGGATCATAGATAATATCCATCCATGTGAAAGTATTGGAATGTGAATAGTTGAAATTGTATTTAAAATATTCAGTATACATTGCAGAATGTAAGGTAGAGTAAGATGATTTGTACAGAGGTGGTACAGAGTACGTATGCCCGCTTTTCGAAACTCCTGCCCGGCTGTCGAATGGAATGACGCGGCCGATGGATGTCTTTCAGCTGTCCCATCAGGCTACTTCTGTAAGGAATTGATGTTGATGATTGAGTCTAGAGTAGTCACATAACAACATGGCTGCGTCGAAGCATGTCAGTAAGATTATACTTTAAATGTACTTAAGCTTTGAACTTGCCTAAGATCTAAGTGGTCTCAGCTTGATATTCATTCGCATCAAAAAACTGCGATTCTTATTAGTAGGTAGGTAATTTGACCTCATGTAACAGCCTGTGTAGCAAGCATGGACCATTACATAAACACGTAAGGTAGCAATGAGAAGCCCCTCTGTGTGTATATTGTTTTTTACACCACGAAATCATCTATGTCCATGAAGATACAGTGATGGCGTCTTTTGCAGTGGACATTTTTATGTACATATATTTTGAATTATCTTTGGCAGTGGCGCCATGGCAGTACCCCTAACATTATCATAATTGGTATTCTACCTACTACGGATTGTCCGATGTTGTTGAAGCTCGAAACAAACGCACTGACTGAGCTTTGATCTGATGTTTATTTAAAATTATTATTAATGGAGGAAAGGTATTGTTAGAAAAGTAGACGATGCTTGATACTACAGTGTCCTATCTCAGACTCAAATCCCAACCTTATTATGACAGAAAACTTAAATAACATTCTATATCCTCAGTGCCAGTACCAGTAGATATCACCGCATCCTGGAGACTGAGCAACCTATTTCGGAGCCTCTACTAGAAACATCATAATAATCAGACACATCGTGTCGTATGTATTTCTTTAAAAAAAAAATCCACAAGCCATTCTCACAAAAAACAGGCTGTCCCAGTCTGGCCGGCAGAGCTCCACTGCCATGCGGGTAGGACGGTAGGACGGTAGGTACGGAGTACTACTCCGTACTTAGGTACTATGCCAATCTCTCTCACGGATATCCATGAATGTGGCTTCATATACCCATTCTCCGGTACGGAGTAAAGATCATGTTTCGAATTCAACTTGCAAGCATGATGATCAGCTTGCCTGCCATGAACCCTCTTGCCTTTTCTTCTGGACTTCAGGATTGTGTTTGTGCTGATATACAGCTTATGAACATAGTATTAAATGAAAATGACCATGCTGTCTCATAATGAATCATGACTACTCCGTACAGAGTAGAAATAGCAAATTAGCACAAGACGCAAGTATTTTTGTCTTCCTGGGATCCATCTTAGAGGCTGCTTTAAGTGGAACGCTACTGCGTATGGATCCACTTATCCTCGATACCTAGGTTCCAGTGTCATGTTTTTGTTTACAAAGTATAGGCATTCCAGTTATTTTCACAAAGCATGTTACATTAGCATCTCTACCTTAGGTATGATAGGTACCTACCTTAGTACCTTACAATTGTACAATGTCATACCACCATGTATTGATTCTCTATTATTTATTATCATTATTTTTAAGTTTGGAGACTAGACAAGATCCCGGTGCCTCTACAAAGTGCTAAATACTGCTTCCCAGTTTCCACTGCAGGATGTAAATTAATTCACCCAACTGACACGCAACTTATCATCGTTCAATCCTGTTCAACTCTCCCGCTGTCGAAACATCCTCCTTCTGCCTCATCCATCCCATTCTTTTTCTCTGATTCCCCGTTTCTTTTGACATCTGGGGATTTCCATTCGCTTCTCCTCTAGCTGTCTTTCGTTCTGGCTCCTCCCACTTTCCCAGTAGCTCAACTATCGGTCGCTCGACATTCACTCTCTGGCTGCCATGCCAAGGAGCCTCTAATCTCATCGGCTTCTCCGATTCTGCCAAATGCCTCGTTCTGAGCCCCGTCACAGGAAAAAGCAGGTTTAATTTCAACCGAATTCTTCTGCTTGGAGGCTTCTCAGCTTCAATTCAGAATAATCTTGTGAGTGCTTTCCTGATCGAACTTGCACCTTTCTCGTTCTAGGTGCCATCAAATCTGTGGCTCATGCTGGATCGGCACGACTAATCTACTCTTAGGTTTCAGAGCTTATCCATCTACAGGACTGGGGACGGTCGTTCAACAATTGACTTTTACACTCTCTGAGGTGTTGAACATATTTCAACATTATTCACCCACGAAGCAGATGTTCTCAGCATCCCGTGGCTTGCCGTAACGCTCCGTCGATTTAACGATTCTTCCTTTTCCGCCTGCCAACCGTCAACTACATGATCCCTTGGTGACAGGCCCAGGTGCAATTTGAGCATAATAGAGGCACGATCGAAAGAATTGCACAGTTCCAGAAGTCTGTCGAACTAGGGGTGTACACGGACAGGACACAAAAATAGGGGGTGGAATACGATATCTCCTAATCTGCACTTGCCAACCCAACTTCACCATGGTCTTCGACTTGAGTGTTCTGCTGCTTGCTTTGCTTGCATCGCCAGTTTCCGGAGCTTCCGATCTCACCTATTGCTCTTCCGTAAACACCGGTTCCTCATTCTCTGCCAGTATGTAGTCGTGGAGACCTCTTTCTGCCACCAAGTGATATCTGATCTCTTTCTCTCCACAGACATCAGCATTTATCAGTCGAATGGACTCTGCACGGATACCTGCAACGCCGATTATGCCTTCGCAATCCTGCAGGGTAAAGAATGCTGGTGCTCGAACATAGCACCCAACAAAGCTACGAACACCGACACTTCGGATTGTGACGTAGGGTGTCCAGGGTATCCGGCAGACAGCTGTGGAGATGCCTCTAAGGGCCTGTATGCTTATATTCAGATGTCCCTACATAATCCTTCGGGCACAGCAGCAGCTCCATCGTCAACAAGCACGACAAAGACCACGGTCAGTAGCCTTTACCTCGAACTTCGCCCCCGCGCGACTCATTCGTTTCCAACCACTCTGAGGAACTCTTGAACTCTCATTGCTAACGTCACTGTAGTCCGACAAATCCAAAACAGAGTCCACTGACTCCAAAACAACTACCACAGCACCTACGACTACTCAAAATACTGTTTCGGTTGAGACTATTGCTGGTGAAGTGAAGACTATAACAGTTTCGGATACGAAACCAGCTGCAACAACGACCTCATCCTCTTCATCAGATTCACAAAATGGAAGCTCTGGAGTTTCGGCTGGAACTATTGCCGGCGCTGTTGTTGGCTCTGTCGGTGGCTTAGCGGCAATCGTCGCGATTATCTTCTTCGTCCTTGCATCCAAACGTCGCTCGCGAGCTCAGAGCCCCGATCCGAGCGTTTCGAACGTTCTGCTCGATGGAAGGCAAAGCAAGGGCTCTCAGATGAGTTTCGTGAAGGGCATGTTCTCGGATGGGCATAGTCACACTTTATCCGCCGGATCTTCGATAACACCCCAACGTATGCAAACTTTTACTGATAACCGCATGAAAACGGACACTGTACTTTATGGAGGTGGTCGTCGGGATAGCGACCTGTCACTCCAGGATAATGAAGACTACTCACGTCCGGTGCTGCGGGTTAGTATTTTCCCACTCGTGCGCAGCTCGACGAGCTTAATACTGATATATTTTTCATAGCTGACAAACCCCGACTGAACACGGAATCTCTGCACTACGAATTTCTTTGCTTTCTGCATCTTGGAATCTCCTTCTCTTGTGAATTCAACTTGTGCGACTCGGCGAAACCAGCGGTCTTATGATACCCAATTGTCACATAATCCTTCTTTTCTTCCTTACATTTGAAGCATCGACCTTCCTTCGGTCTCAATGGCTGCAAGCTCTTGGGCATACAACATGTCCATGGCTGCGATTCGGAACCTCAGTGAGGGTATCAGCGAGCATATGAACGACAGTCAAATCACCTTGATTGGGGTACATTGTCATTCCTCAATGAGCTACGATTCTCATTTCCAGCCTATAGGTTCTCTTTTGAGCTCGACTTTTTTTTACCACTGAGCATTGTGTACTTGTGTACATCAGAAAGTGCATGGCAGCTGTGTTATTGGTGGGAGTACATACATAATGGGTTTTCAGACTGCCAATCTTGATACTATTGTCATCATTAATCCTCGGGGGGCACCTCCTCTTGTCGTCTTATTGTTTGAGTGCACTTCTGACTTGTCATTCGTCAGATCTCACGAATTTCCTTCAGTTTCTTCTTGTCAAAATAGAATTGTGGGCTGGCTGAATACAAAGTAATTGAGACTACAAGTTCAAGGAGAAGCTGCTCCGTAATAGTCTACTGTACTTCTCTTGAAACGAAACCAGGGCACATTTGTTCAGTACTGTGTGATATTATCGCAGCAAAGACCTCCCAGAGACTTCCAGTGAGCGGTTTTGTTTGTTAAACTAAAAGCAAGAAATGAGGCAAATCAGACCAAAACCAGACCAACGCCGTCTAAAGAACCCAGAAGCCAATTTCCAACCATTCCCAACCACGGACACCTGAGATCAGCAAGCACCGTCTGGAAAGAATAGGCACTGGATAGTACAGTACATACCTTCCATTGACGTATCCGACTCGGACAATTCTATGCCCATTCACCCGTCACAGACTAGATGCAAGAGAATCAGTTAGCCGCCCTCCGCGAGAGATATTTGACAACTCCAGCGAATTTCCCTGCCACATCCGCAGGCGTCTTACCATAAATATCCCTCGCGTTGACATCTGCATTGCCCTTTTCGACGAGAATCCTCACGACCTTCAGCCAGCCGACTTTAGCCGCGGAATGCAGAGGAGTCCAGCCACCAGCATCTGCCGCGTTGACGTCTACTGTAATCCTGGAAAGCAGCAGACGGACGACACTCGGCACGCTCTTCTCCAACCAATAGTGCCTGTTCTCGCGCACCGCATAGTGGAGCTCCGTGCAGCCCCATTGACCGGCGATACCAACCTGGATTCCTTGCTCGAGCAGCGCCGTGGCGATCGATAGGCTTCTCTCCGCAATTTCTCGACCAACATACTCCATGCTTTGGTAGATCGCCTGCTCACTGAATTCGAGGGCGGCGTGGAGGGCGGTTTTGCCGGCGTGGTCCCTAACGTTGATGTCAATACCAGCTGTGATGAGAGTTTTGGCGAGTTCGGCACTGCCCTCATAGAGGGCTGACCAGAGAGCTGTCTCACCACTTGTCGTCTGGGAGGAAAGCAGCTCAGGGTACTTTTCAATAAGGAAGATAAGGACATCTGGGTGGTTAATGTTTTTTGCAGCCTGGTGGATCACAGTGCTGCCATCAGAACTGAGTCTAAAGTTTGGAGTCTGGTAGATCATAGTCCGGTCATCAAAACTGATTTGTCTAAAGTCTGCACCTTTGTCAATGGCGAGTTTGATGACGTCCAGACTGCAACGACCAGCGAGGGTGGCTATGACCTTTGCTTGATAATCGGCTCCTGCACTGATCAGCTTTTTGACCATCTCCTCGCTGAGAATTGTTGCGTCAACGACAGGCGAGCTATATGGCGAGCACACGTCGTGCAAAGCAGGGTTAGCACCGTGCTCGAGCAGAAGGTCCACGATTGGCTCGCAGTCGGCGCGGACTGCCAGTGAAAGCATGCGTTGTCCGGCCAAGTCATATGCGTTCGGGTCGACACCTGCTTCTAGGTAGTTTCTTACCTTGTTGACCTGATGACCCCGGATGGCTTGAACGAGGCGTTGGGGAGGCAAGTGGTACGGCCATTCATGAAAACGAATCCTACCACCATCCTCGTCAAATATGATTCGCTGTTTGTACTCAGCTTCATCCGGGAGGGCATACTGCTTGGCTGCTCTGGCCAGGGGACGTTGCAACGTACCGTTGATTCTCCGGGAGGTTTGGCTGAGACTGGCCACTGATAGAGGATCCAGGTGGTCAGAGATCGCTAGGAGGATTTCGGCAGGCAACTGCTCAAGCTGTGACATTTTGGCTTGAGGAGTCGCTTTCCGCTTGAAAGATGTCAATGAAGGTGGTCAACTGCGCGGATTGTGTAGAGTATCTTTGGGTGATTGTTGAAGGGTTGAAGGGTTGAGTGATATGTTAGTGGAAAAAGATATGGCACATCTGTGGGCTTTCGCACTCGTTTTATATTCCCCAAATGAGACATCCTGATGTATTCTCTGATTCTCTGCACGACTATGAGACAATAACCTGTGAGAACAGCAGTGGGTTTGGAGACACTCGACAAAGATTCTTGGAGACATTGTTCATTGCTGCACGTTATGGAAGGCTCAGAATGAAAGACTCTTCAAGGGAAGTTGCAAGACTGTCAGTCTCATAAGCTAAATTTCTCGATGGTGACAACTTTTCCTCGACGACTTCGATGTCGAGGATGAATCTCGAGCAATTACCGAAAGAAGCCGAGTTTCCATCACACGTTTGTTCTTTCATCTTCTTTGAGACATGCCCTTGCCCGGTGAACAAAGAGAGTGTCAATGGCCTTGTACATGTTTCAGGACCAGAGTGGAATGAAGGCCTCAAACCAAGGGAAGAGATGTATCTCCAGTATATCGAAGGCTTCGAGAGTAGCCGCAGCATGACAAAGGTGACAAAGAGTCCAACCTGTTCCTTGATGGTCAGTCTACAATGTCCCTCTCTCTTCATCAAAGCATACGCTGTACGAGAGAGTGTCTATTATAAATGAAAGACTTTGTGTGAAAACCCAAGCCAGACAAAGGCATTAGAGACCAGAAAACATTGTCGAAGATGAAAGGGAGGATACAATGCAAACAAAGCACATGACCTACCGGGACAGTTTTGCCCGTTTGGGAAATGCGGACGTGCGCTTTGTCTTCCCTCTTCAGTCAGCGCAATCCTGTTATCGACTGATTCAAAGAGATGCTCCGAGGGAATACAGTCTGTTATCCCTCGATCCGCTGGGTTCCCCGCTCCCCGCTTCGGATCTCGAGATGTATCATGTATCTGCAACTCTATCCTTAACACGATGACATCATGAGTGATATCCAAGAGTTCCAGAGTCACCGTGAGATCTCGACGATGGCTGGCATCTGTTGAGATACAACAGTAGATGATAGGAAAGCTCGCTGTCTACTTTCCGGCACGATCCTCCTGACATTGGATGCAAGGAAGCCGGATGGTGCTACAACATGCGAAGCCGCATGCTGAAAGGTAACTTCGTTTCCTGATGCTGCTACTGCTACTACGAAGCTGAATGGTCAACGCTAACACGTCGCAGTCATGGCTCGGTATACTATAAGAAATCAGATCCGAAGGTCTATTCTAACCAGTGCTATTGTCTTATCATGTTGCAGTCCCAGCGTCATCCTTATCTGATATCTGCTTCTCCGCACCAAACGTAGTAAGTTCAAGCAGGTCACGATAGAGCATATCCTTGGGAATACGGAGTAGAGAGGAGTCCTGCTCGATCACACTTCTCGTGTCTGTGGTTGATTGCTTTTTCTTATACCGCAGAAGACGCCCTTACAAATCTAATCCCTTTCATGAGTCTTGATGCCACTTTTGTCCTTGCCAAACAGGCATAGCCATATTTTTATGCCCTCTTTCATTTATATATCGTTTCACGAGACACATGAGAATGCAGATATTCGATATGCTCGGTGACTGGTGGTTGTTTGGTCTGACCGTGACTGCGCTCGCTGGACTATTCTTCACCTTCGATCGATCCCAACGCAGGAAAGTCTGGCCAAGAATAAGTCTTCGGAGCCGCAAAGCGTCAACTGCTGGAACGCCTCCAAGATCCATATCACCCGACAAGAAGCCGGTGATCGGTTCCGCGTCCCAAGTGAACCATGCCGATGTTTTACCACCACAGCGTCGGCAAGCCCTCGCTGCCTTGCGAGAGAGCTCGGCACAATTGAAAGACATTGACGAAGCCGAAATCAGACAATTCATTCTGCCGATGACAATGGATTACCGAAATTGTCAAGAAGAAAGGTATACTCCGACAGGGTTCTCAACAGAGGAGATCAAAATGTTAGGAGATTTCCCGGACTATGCAACCCTAAGTGGTGTGCCTCTGCCCCAGCCATACCATGAATTTGTCATTGACAAGGCCCTACCGAGGCCATATCGTCCATTCCGGTGGACATACCATCAAACCATGTGTAAGTCTGCCTGACCAGCACCAAACCGTCCACTAGAACACCCCCACAAGCGGATTTAGGAGCTGACAGTCATCATTTCTCCTGCGTATAGCACTGACGAAAATGGAAACGGACTGGTGGATTGAGCTCGAAGGCACATACAAAGCTCGAATCGCGCAACGCAAGGAATTATACGCAAAACACGGCTCATCAGTGCTCGGCTATCTTCCGGGCTCTGAATTAGCCTGCAAGGAATTGATGGAAATGGTCTTGCAGTTTCTGTGCGCCCGGTATCCTCAGTACTTCTCGCTAGTGGGCAAGCGGATATTCAAGAACAGAATCCTCGACACCGAGCAAGACATCAGAGCCAGACATCCTTTGGAGATTCTCCTCGACAATGTACCCGAAGACTTTGCGATCATGCTGCGCGATGATGAGACAGGCTTCTATTTCCTCCGTGCGGCAGTCGTCTGCTCTGCTCTGGGATGGAACGTTGGTTTGAAAATCGGACTTCAGCTCCATCAAATCCATGAGCCGATTCCGGACTATAAGGAAAAGATGCAATTCTCTATGGATCGGTAGGTCCAATGTACAAGGAGAGTGGCAAGACGAAGGGGTCGCTGACAAGTTCTCCGCTAGGTTCTTTACCAAAATGCCAACAGACAAACCAATCCAGAGAGGGTCCTGGGGTCTAGAGGTCGGGAAGCCTCTGTATATGCCCCCAGGGGACCCTCATGAGAAACTTCGCTTGTCTCAAGACCCCGGCCTCCAATTGGCAGATTGCAATCTGCGAGTGGACTGGCAGACGCTGAGACGTCTGCCTCTGTCGGCAGCGGTCGTCTTCAATTTCAAGGCACTTTTTACGCCCGTGTCCGAATTTCGTGATGAACCTTGCGTACCAGCTTTGGTAGCCAAGGTCCTCAAAGAAGGAAAAGAAAATCTAATGAAATATAAGAATACATGGCACGTGGAGCATATCGTGCTTCCGAAGCTTGAGGAATGGGCTAAGGAGCAGGAGGAGCAAGGCCTCGTAGACAAAAATTGGCAAGTGGCTACCTTGGACGAGAGCCCTTGGTTCAGGAATTGGGAGGACAAGTGGCATCGCCAGCAAGGTTTTTGATTAGTTTGTCTGAAGTGTCCAAATGACGTTCTTGGTGGTTCTGTATAATCTTTATTATCGATATATACCAAGCTGGTTCTAGTTATACACATACCTACAGCAAACAAGAAACGTACCTACATGATATGTAGAGTCGGGTATATTGAAGCAAGAATATTCGTCATTCTGAACAAAGATCATCATCTGGTGGCGGTCGGTGAGTTTTGTCATAGAGTTCTGAACTCGCTCGGGGGCCATTGTTTTGCCCAGAAGATTCCCAGCAAAAAAATATTGACTGTTCTTCTCCAAGCTTCGACCGTGGACTCTGGATAGCTTCACCGGGCATATGGCAACGAGGATGCTTTGAGTCAGCTCGCTAATGAGACGGCGCCTCCCCAATCTAGCTCGCGCCACTGAGTGGCGCGAATACATGAGGGGCTGAATCCCCAACGGGGTACGCATCAGTCCGGCAGAGACAATGGCGGCCAAGAATTGTAGAGTGTCCGAAAATTTTCGAGATGCCAATTATGGGGCCTAATGACCCGCTCACTCGTCTCCAGCGTCCCCGTTAGACCGTGACTCGCTATCGTGGCTGCCTTGCTCGCTCTCCTTATCCAATTCTTCCAGTTCGTCCGCCAAGGGACTGACGCGCTCGTCCAACAAATCCAAATCCTCCAACTGCTGCCGTGACGGTAACTTCCAAAGACTAGTACCGCACACACGGTCCTTCGTCAGAAGATCGTCGACAAATTGATCCATATAGGTAAGCACAAACGAGTCGCGTACTCGTCGCTTCAGCTTCCTGTAGTCGAGAAGGAGAGGTTCCAATGTCTTGTAGACGTCGACCGGGTCAAAGGTCAAACGCACGTAGAATGCCGCTAGGGCCCGGAGGTATTTAAAGTCCCCCCGTTGTCCAACCACGCCATTTCGAGCCTGGTCCTCCGCCGCGGCCTCTGTCTCTTCGTCACTGCCCGGATCGGTGTAGTTTAGATATTCCAAAATGATGTCACGCTCGGGGTTGAGTTGCAGCAACTTGAACGCAAGACAAAGAAACGGGGTGGGTTTCTCGGCGACACCATATGTACCACCGACAGAGGTCAATTCAACTGCGCGATCGCAAAGTGTTGCTGCGTTTAAACCGAAGCACTGTTCTTTCCAGTAATATGAGTCTGTGATGCGGTCGCGAACGGCTTTCTCGAACAGTGTGGCGGGGTTGACGCCGCGGACCAGGGGGCCTGAATAGCCACGATTGTCCAGGAGGGTACTCGCATCAGCACGATGGGAGGCCATGATTGAAGCGAATCGGAAAATCGCGACGTGGACACGACTTAAAAGGTTGTCCGCGAAGAAAAGAAAGTTGGTGGGACGGAGGAAGATTAGCTGTGGCTGTGGCGCTGAGGCTGTGCCAAGACGGACTCTTATCGATAGTCGCACCGACAACCACCACAAAGATAAGTGGAGGTGCTGCTGATGCAACGTATGTCTCAGGTCTACTGTTAGCAGGTTTGGAGGCTTTCATTTACAGGCCATTTATCAATAGGCGATCTTGATGATGCATGCTATATAATTCAATTGTATATGGTGATGTTTTATAGTCGTATGTTCGATGCTCAATTCATGCATTGTTGTCTTTCGTACATCTCAGGAACATCAACACATATTACCCGAAACGGAAACTAGGTCGCCGTCCAAGCATACCAACTGATGCGGACTTCAAGTTACACACAATCATGGTGCTTCTGACCTCCTCGACAGTCTCAGTCATCCTCTCCACTGGCGTGGTCTGCCTATTTACGCTTCTCCTTTTTCTATCTGGCTACGTCCTTCAGCAGCAGTCTGTCAAAAGCATCCAGAGTGCTCTTCGACCTCCCTCGGTTCCAGACCCGATTGCCGGGCATGGATCCGCAGCATCATCATTTCAAAAGCGGGAGCAGAATCTTCTGTCTGATCTGATCCCCGAGAAGCAGCAAAAACCTGTCGCTCATCATGCGCCGCCTGGAGCAGGAGGCAACTATGCATATCTCCAGCTCCTGTCCTCCCCGGATCCATCCGATATCTGCTCCGCAATCCTCTTCTTCAAACATCTCGCCACAAATGGCACAGCGATCAATGACCGGTTATTCATGTATCCCCGGGAATGGGATCTGCTGTCATCAGACGAGGTCTCGCCCTCCGTCGCAACGGCTCTCTCTTTGCTTCGAGCCGCAAGCATAAAGTACAACGTCTGGCTTCTCCCCATCGACATGACAGCAGCCACGTCTGCAGGCTACAAACCGACAGATACCAAGCTTCTTCGCCTAGGCCAGATTCAGTTTATGCAGTACGACAGTGTACTGTATGTCCGAACACCAGGGTTGCTGCTCGACACTGGCAAGCTAGACGCGATGCTGCTCTCCCGGCCATTGCCCCTGAAACATGACAAGAATCGGCCCGAGTCCTTCAATAATGAGGCGTGGATCCCGATGCCTCTGAGGCCGGATCGGGATGCCGTTCTCCCGCCCGTGTACCTGATCACGGTCAATAACGTGAAGAACGGACAGATCGAGGCCCGAGGCCATATCCCTAATGTGGCTCTCCCGGGCTTTGGGGGTCTGGTCACCAGTCCCAGGGGTGTTCGCTCACTTGAAGATGAGAGTAATGGTCCCGATGATGAGCCAGGGTATGTCTTCTTTGAGCAGGACGAGGAAGGTTATGTTCGGTGGGCGCAGAATCCGTTGTTCGGTGCCTGGAGGGCACAGCAACATGAAATTTGCGAAGGCATCGACTTTGATACAGTCGCTCATGATTATGATTAGTAAGATTTTTCTTATGATCCTTTTTACGGCCATCTTTGTGTGTTCTTGGCTTGGTTCTTGGAAAGGGGTTTATGTTTGGGTATTTTACGGTTTCTGGCGTCATCAATCTGTGAATATAGGACTATTCTACCAAGATATATACGAATGCAAGTACGAGCATCTGATAATTCCATACTATATATCTCCTGCTTTTGGTAGTGTCTGCCAAATTTTGAGATTTAGTATACGTAAACACTGTAGTTTAGGAAACTGGTCTACATGTCCCCGTTAGTTAGGCTATCATGAACAATGACCAGCACATGCAATGTTTGAATGCCATGCTCCGATTTCCATTGAAGATAGTCTCAACAGAAAAAAACATTTATAGTCTATCCACCTCAAACGAGGAGAGAACAAGATGGCAGAAATCTGCCGGGATATATTATACATGGAATGAAAAGAAGTCATCGAGGAACGTTGATCTCATAGCCCAGTAAAACCTCGGTGGTATTTCCTTCCCAGCCTCTATTACCACTTGTCGAGATCATAAACCGGCAAGCCTGATCAACATATAATTGTGATATTGTCCCGGTGCGGTGCCCAGGGATGATGAGAAAAGGTACAGTGGAGTGGCGGGTGACTTGTTCGTGTTTCAAATCGTACAATCGAAGAATATCATGCGACGCACTGAAAACAATTGGTCAGCCAGATGCCATGATGCTACGAGACAAAGATGCTGTAGTAGCTAGCGATGATAGATAGAAATACTACTCACCAGACAATATGTCGCCCATTCGGCATCGCCTTCAGCGCCGTCACTGGTCCACTGCCCTGCGGGAATTTGAAGGTCCTCTCAGGCTCTCGTAGACCTTTATGGAGACTGAATTCCTCCACAGTTCCATTTCGACGCCCTGCGTAAATATAATTCCCATCGGGAGACCAGCATGCATTCATGCACCATGGTGGAGAGTTATAGGGTGTGATCCGAGCAACGGGGTCGGGTTGCCGTCTGTCCCATACTCTGATTGTGCCGTCGATGGACGCGGCAAGGAAGGTGTGATCTGTTACTACATTCGACTCTTGCTGGGTGGATATAGCAGATTGAGTCTGTGAAGGTGGTTCTAATCCCTCCGCGTGCGGTAGACCGTTCGTCACTGGCTGCGATGAAACGTTTGGAAGCTCGGTCCCCAGAGACTCGGTCAGTGGGTTCGTTGTGGTAGCGTCAGCACTTGCGTTGCCGGCTGCAGTCCCATTTGGTTGATCCATCATGTCAGGCTCGCCATGTGCATCGGCATCGGCATCGGCATCCGGAAGAATGCCGTTGGCAAGAGCTTTGCCAAACTCATCATCCTCGTCTATTCCAAAGGCATTTCCCGATGCGCCCGCACCTTCACCACGCCCGCCATCTGCATCCCCGAACAATGAATCGGCCCCGCCAAAGAGTGAATCTGCTGGGGATCCCGCCTGCGGGTTTGCAGCAGCGCCGCCTTCACCTAAATCGTTCGATGTATCCATGAAGTTGAAGCTGTCAGTTCCGCTGACATTGTAGTTTGATGAGTAGGTGCCATTCGTCTGAGGCAGTTCTGATGCGTCTTTTGGAATGGGGATGGTGGATTCTGGCCGAATCTCGATCGCTGCGATTTGCCCGGCGCTGGCACCAAAGATACGCCTCGTCTGCCCGGTATTCAAATCCCAGTCAAACACTCGCTTGTCCCAACTACCAGATAACAATGACTTCTCGTCCGGTGTCAGATGTAGTACCGAGACGGCCGAAGTATGTTGTTGCAGGAGAGCGATCTCTTTCCCCTCATCATGGCGAACTGACTGCAGACGGATACTGCCCGACTCCAACCCGGATAATAGCCATAGGCCTTCGCTATGACTAGCTAGAGAATAGACCGGCGACAATGCGTTCCCATCCATGCACTCCCAATATGTCATCAACACACCCGCCTTCATTACGCTATCGACGAAGGGATGTCGTTGCGCCACGGTCAGCATCAGTTTGCTGTTGATTGAATCGACCCAATTGAACTTTCGCACATATCCATCGGACCCTCCACTAAACACCCATCGCATGTCGGCTGTCGCTGTCACTGCATTTATCGATGTACTATGAGGGGCGGCGGTGGTGGGTACTATGTCGTAGCTGGATGCTGTTAGACATTCCGGACGAACGTGAGGGTGAAAGACGGAGGTCAAGTCGGATGTGATGTTTGTAGAGTCAGGAGAGGTCATTGTAATATGAGGATTCGCTTGAGAAACGGTACCAGGTCCTTCGGATGCGTGACTGGTATTCGACGGGCTTTCCGCATCTTGATCAGCGTCTGCGTCTCCATCGGCATCATTATCATTCCCTGCATCATCTGCGTCTCTCAAAGTGTCTTCCATTTCGTCGTCCGAGCTTCCATCTTGCGAGCCTACATCGCCGGACCATCAGTAAGTCTTTCAAGTCATCGTGAGGCAACAGGCGAAGGGCTCACCCGCAAGATCTCGATCATCCTCGTCCCCAATTGAGGTCATTTTGACGTCGCAAAACCCCTCGCTTCTAAGATTCTGTGTCGCAAGCACCGATTGTATAAGCTGGAGTCTATCCTCGATGCGTCAATCGCTATACAGTCTGAAAAGGTTGGGATTGCGCTAAGGCGCAGTGATGCCTCTTGGGTTCGGTAGAGGAAGCTGCGAATTATGGACTCATGGCTCGACTTGAACATGAAATCACTTCTCTTGGGCCTTGGAGAAAATAAAACCAGCAGCCACAGTATGAAAAGTGTAGCTTTGATATGAGACTTCTTATTCAAGCGCTTAATAAAGCCATAGAGAATGGGCCAATATCCATTGTGTTCCCCAGACTTCAGTCACGTTGATTGCCCACTTTCTGCCTAAGGCCGAAATTACCTACCTTGGGTTAGCGCCATGATGGATATATCAGAATCGCTGGAAAGCACAGAATACTGTATCTCGTCCACTCATCTCCAGTTGAGTTTGCGATAAATTCTTTTTTGTCTTTGACCGAATGGTCTAAACCAATCAGAAAGAGAGAATAATTGATCTGGGCCTATCATGGTAGTGAACTATCAACAGCGGATTGCAAACGAAATGAATCCTTCAACCTGTCAGGGACGAGGTTGGGTCATTCACGTTCGAAATCAGTCCAATCGGGGTCCAGAGAAATAAGTCTGAGATGGCACATTGTACTTGAAGGGATATCCTGAGTCTACTTATCTCGATCTTTGAGCGAATTCATACATGCAAACTCATCAAAAGGCTGTTTGCAAGCCATACAGTTCTAGCCAGTGTCCGGCATAGAAAAGGCTTATCTTTATATGGGAAGGTAACCGCCGTGGGAATACCGGAATACCTGGACATAGAGGAAGAAATAGTCCTGGGAACAGATGCTGAGCCATTGACTTCAGGTAAAATCTGGCAGCGTAGAGCCATTCATTCAATATAAAAGAGGATGATGATGAATAGGCAACAGACTGATGGGGCTGATCAATTTCGTTTGCATCTCATTGTTTCCCTTGTATGATCCTATTCGTCAGGCCTTTCCTTCTTAAAATTGATGTTCAATGAAGACTGTCACTGTTTCCCCATCTTTGTGAATACAAATTTGATCTCCCCTTCACTGACTTACCTCTGCCATTGCTCGAGACTTTCACTATATTTTGCGGCTGGGACCCAATGCTATTTGAATCTCAATTTGCCGAATAGCAATTCCCTCTTGTCGCAACTAACGCCTCATCATCGTCCACCTTGTTCCTATCCTTTACAAGCTATTCTCCTAAGGCTCAAGACGACTATAGCCAAAATGGAGTCAGAAGATGAACCTGTTCCATACTTCTCAGGAGGTCTTCATGAGGTACTGACGAAGCTGTCCATCAGTCCTAATCCCGAAGCCAACCTAGCAATCAGAGAGTATTGCCGCAAACAGGATCATGGACAGAAAGACCCTTGGCTCCAGAAGCCGGAGATACCAACACCTGAGGAGATCCTACCGTCGTCGTCAGACGAAGAGTGTGTGGAGCTCATGCCTAACAGTATAGAAGGTCCCTGGAGCTCGAAAGAAACTTACTTGAGAGCCCACTATGAACTCCTTCGAGAGGATGCTGTTGCTCCACTACGAGATGCTGTGGCTTACGTCCGTAATGACCCGCAGATGATCGACTCTCAAGCTGTATCGATATATGAGAAGGTCAGTCTTCAGTCTTGCTTCATATCCGTAGGAAAATCGGGCTGCTGCTTACCAGAATCTGGCTTAGGTTTACATGACTGGCATCACATTCGCCAAAACGGGCATCGCATTCCGAATTCGATTCTCCACTAACAGGTCTGGAAAGAAGATTGTCTGGGAATACTCTAAGCGGTTGATTACTGGATCGGTCGTTGCACTGTCTCCTGCAAGCGACTGTTTCCAAAGCAAGTGTGTCATTGCTGTTGTTGCTGCGAGACCCTTGGAAGGCGTCAAGCAAGAGCCTCCGGAGATTGATATCTTCTTTGCCCAGCCTGAGGATGCCAATTTTGATCCTCACCAGGAATGGATTATGGTAGAAGCCAGAACAGGCTACTACGAGGCTCTGAGACATACCATGACTGCTCTCCAGAGACTAAACCGCGAAAAGTCAGTGTGAACCTTGCTGGAAAAGAAACTCAGAACTAGCTGACCCTGCATCAGGTTCCCTCTAGCAGATCATATATGCGGCCTGAATCCCAATGTTGATGCTCCAGATTATGTCAAGGAATCTCCTATTGTGGACATCCAGTCAGTTATTGGCCGAGCGGACAAAGAGGGAAAGATAAACCTGTTGGAAGGCTGGCCAGAATCGCCAACAGGTGATCTCGACAAGTCGCAGTGGGCAGCTCTGAAGCAGATCCTTACCAAAAAGTTGGCGATCATCCAAGGCCCTCCGGGCACTGGGAAGACACACGTTTCTGTGATTGCGTTGAAAATTCTGTTGTCTAACATGCAGCCTCACGATCCTCCTATCATAGTTTCATCTCAAACAAATCACGCCTTGGATCAACTTCTGCGACACATCTCAGTTTTCGAGAAGAACTATATTCGCTTAGGAGGCAGAAGCAACGACCCTGAAATCAAGAAGCGTACTCTATTTTCTATCAGACAAGAAGAGTCACCAGTCACGGTTCAGGGTGGCATGTATGGTCCGTCAATGAGGAAATACAAGACTCTGGTGACTACAGTCGTGGAGTTGCTGGATGCTTTCAGCCAAGACAACGATGGGACGCCTCTATCTTCAAAGCTTTTTGCTAAGCACGGGCTGCTGACAGCAGAGCAATATGATTCCCTTGCAAAGGGAGCTAAGGATTGGATCCGTCCTGGTGCCGAAGAAGATGCCGATCCTCTAATCGCATGGCTCGGAGATCAAGTGGTCAAGTTCCAGGTGACATACACGAAGGAGAACTTCGGCTTTGATGAAGACGAGGTAGATCTTGAATACGAACAGCTCAAAGAACTCGAGGCGGAGCAAGGGATTGACGAGGACGACTATGAAAATCTCAGAGGACAATTCATCTTTCTGCGCGAAGCGATGCGTGGATTGGTTCCTTCCAGTCTTCCAGAGACAGCCTGTCTGGACTACCTGAGGCACTCTGATATGTGGAAGGTCCCAGTCAAGGCACGTGGTGCGGTTTATGATGCGCTACGGAGCCAGCTCAAGACGATGCTTTTGGAACAATTCCGAAAGCTCGCCGCTGCCTACACAAGGAACTGCGAAGATCTTCGGATTGCAAAGTGGGAGCGAGACTACCTCATTCTCCGGAACGCCAAGATCATTGGTATGACTGCGACAGGCTTGAGCAAATACAGGGCTCTGGTTTCCAGTGTGAAACCAAAGACTATCCTGATCGAAGAAGCAGCCGAGGCCATTGAGGCCCCGATAGCCGTTGCCTGTCTTGATTCGGTCCAACACATGATACTTGTGGGCGATCACCAACAGCTCAAGGGCCATTGCGCAGTGCAAGATCTCGAAGGTGAACCTTTCCATCTGGATGTGTCCATGTTCGAACGGCTCGTGAAGAATGGAATTGGCTACATTACTCTGAGGCGCCAAAGGCGTATGGTGCCGGAAATCCGCCGCCTGCTGGAGCCTATCTACGGAGAACTGCAAGATCATCAGAGTGTCCTCCGGCGTCCAAAAGTTCCGGGCATGGGCGACCTCAGATCTTTCTTCTTCTCGCATAGCTGGCCAGAAAGCAGTGACAGCCTGGCGTCCAAATACAACGTGATGGAGGCGGAAATGATCGTCGGATTCTTTGTTTACCTTGTGCTCAACGGCGTCTCGGTAGACAACATAACCGTTTTGACGTTCTACAATGGCCAGAGGAAGAAATTATTGAAGCTGATGAGGAATCATTCATACCTCCAGGGCCAGTATGTCAAGGTTGTGACGGTCGATTCATACCAGGGAGAAGAGAATGACATTATCATCCTCTCCTTGGTGAGAAGCTCGAATGCAAAGGGCATCGGGTTTTTGTCAGTGCAAAACAGAGTCTGCGTTGCACTGTCCAGAGCAAGGAATGGGCTCTATATCTTTGGGAATGCAAAGCCACTTTACTCCGCCGATGCCCTTTGGCGAGAAGTGATTACCATCATGGCCAACGAGCGCCCTTGTCGAAGCATTGGATTCCAACTGCCTTTGACGTGCCAGAAACATGGCAACACTACTCTCAATCAAGGTTGGACATTCTGTTTCATACGATAATGGTCTCACGAACTTATGCTGACTCTGACTGCTGAAGAACCTTCCGACTGGAAAAAAACGAATGGCGGGTGCCGCCAACCATGCGAGGAGCCACTGGATTGTGGGCATAAGTGTGCCCTCCAATGTCATAGGTGAGTCATCAGACGGTTTTCACACCGAGCAGCCACCACTAACCCGGTGTCTTTCAAGCTTCTCCCATGATCTGGTCCAGTGCGAACAGCGTTGTAACCTCAGAATGCTTTGTGGTCATGTCTGCGACAAACCGTGTTCAGAAGATCATGCCTGTTTCTGCAAGTGCGAGTTGAGTTCATCGATGTTATCAGAATTGGAACCGGCAAATGTGAAAGGGTCCTCGATTGACCGTCGACAGAGGGTTTCGGCGGAGGAGGAACTAAAGAAAAAGGCAATCAGAGGCTACCAAGAATTCGCGCAATGGGGAGCTAAGCAGCAAGATATTCTCTTGCTCAGAAAAGCGAACCCGAGAAGCTTAGCTGCGATGCAGAGAGGAACCCAGAATGTTATTCTGACCAACGATTCCAGCCCAACGCGTCATAAGAAAGGAAAGAAGAGGGTCTCTGCAGTCTCTGCTAAGGAGGGCGGGATATCGAGGGCCGTGCCGGTAGGGAAGCTTCTGGAGGACTGATCTGTTGAAGCCAACAGTGCAAGTTGACAGTGCTTGTGGCAGGAATTCCAAGGGACCTATCCTCGTGCGTTGTACGGATAGTCAGCTGGGGCAGAAAAGAAGGAAGAAGCATGGAGCAGATTCAGCCTAGGCATAGTTCAGCAATATCATATGAAACATCGAAGATCTTGAGTGTCCTTTTCTTCTGTCAAAGCGTCTGTGATCCATGAGATTATTGTGTGACAGGGCTGGTAGAGACCGTAGGGTTCAGGAGTAGTAGAGAAAGTAAGGACCATCCAGCCACCATTCCTACCCACAACCCACCACCCACCGAATAATAGGTAGAACAGCTGCACAGGTGCTCTTTTTCTGTAAAAGGTAATTCTTATTCTTGCAGGTAACTTAAATCCTGGAGATAGCATCTCATCCGTGGTAGCCTCAAGGTTAACTTCTGACCCACTCTGTGGAAGGGAACTGATCGCTGACGCTGTGCTGTACCTAATCAATATCTCCCCAACAGTAATACGGATAGATCATTTGATGTATCCCCAGTCTGCTCGCTCTCCTGCGGTCAGTTTGAGGATGGGGTTGTTTTACTTTTACTGTTGTTTGTTGTTTACCACCGAGGATCTACCTACTACTACACTACTACTGATACTGGTGCAGCAGATGCAGGCCCACTGCCTTGTTTTTGTGCCCCTTTCACATTTGTGTCTGGCATCTCGTCCCGCCAATCGAAAGCCACGTACCTTGTCTATTCACTTCCGTCTGTATGAGGGCTATCTAGACAGAGGATGATCTGGATCGAACAGTCGAGAATCTCAGCTGTCTTTCTCCACTAGCTCGGTTGGATTATTTCCGGAACTTTCCTCAGATGATGGACGTGTTTGTGGTACTTAGCTTACTGCTAGTACCTCCTAGATTATGCTACTTTCCTGAAACTTCTGGCTGGCTCGATCCGGTAAACAAGCCACACAGTACCTAGTCACTCAGACACTTGCACCATCCACACCCCCTCTTTGGACGGCTTTTTGAGACGCAGTTACCTGGGTCCCTGTTGCCTCTCCCCTTGGTGCAGATTATGAAATTCAGACTATCATTGCTCGCTTCGGATTTCCATTGTCACCACGGTCACAATACCTGACCGCTTGGCCCTATCCACATGGCTGAGTTTGTCCGTGCTGAGATCTTGGGTACTAAATTCGAATACACTACGAGGCATGTTTTCTACTCGCGCTCTTGATCTTTGACCAAGGGCTAACTACTATGACCAGATATGTTAACCCGCAGCCCATTGGTATGGGGTCTTTTGGCCTCGTCTGGTATGTACTTACTGCGGTGGCGTTGCCACTGCTTACTGTCTCTTGAAGCTTCAAGTGCGTGTCGTTATTAACAAGGTGCTCACTGCTAGCTCGGCGTTCGATCAGATTACCCAGCAGGCGGTTGCCTTGAAAAAGATCATGAAGCCATTTGACAGCTCGTCTCTGGCGAAGCGTACATATCGGGAAATCAGGTTACTAAAGTATCTTCGACATGAGAATGTATGGCATCCTGATGCTGTTACTGAGAGCCAGATTGACTCTGGACTCTAGCTCATTTGCCTGCGCGATATTTTCATATCTCCTCTGGAGGACATGTAGGTGACTATTCTCGTGGCATCGCTTCTCTTTCTTTGTTTTCAATACCTTTTGCCGGTATACTGATATCAGGTTAGCTACATAGCTACAGAACTTCTCGGGACTGACCTCGGGCGTCTTCTGAGCGTTAAACCCCTTGACAGCCAGTTTGCACAATACTTCATCTACCAGATCTTAGTATGAACATCGAAGCCGAGGATGATACCAACATGCTTGCTGACAGTCAGTAGCGAGGCCTGAAATACATCCATTCGGCTAATGTGATTCACCGTGACCTGAAACCAACCAACATTCTCATCAACGAAAACTGCGATCTGAAGATATGCGATTTCGGCCTAGCCCGGCTGCAGGAGCCCCAGATGACCGGCTACGTTTCAACCAGATACTACCGAGCCCCGGAGATCATGCTAACATGGCAGAGATACGGAGTCCAAGTGGACGTTTGGAGCGCGGGCTGTATCCTTGCTGAGATGCTACGGGGGAAGCCGCTTTTTCCTGGGAAGGACCACGTTCACCAGTTTCACCTCATTACAAATATCCTTGGAAATCCTCCTGATGCGGTGATTGAGAAGATCACCAGTAAGAACGTAAGTCGCACAGTGGCACTCGACTCACCAATCCAAGATTCGTCCCCGTCTGATTTTGACATCTAGACTGTGAAATTTGTGAGATCTTTGCCGTCACGAGAGCCTCGAGACCTATCGACTGTCGTCCCGAAAGATACTGATTTCGATGGTAAGCATCCTCCGCTGAGGATAAATGTAGTGGCTGGACACAGATAATGACACACCCCTCTATAGCTATTGACCTTCTCAAGAAGATGCTGGTTATTGATCCAGACACAAGAATCTCCGCCCAAGACGCTCTCAGACATCCCTACCTGGCTCCGTATCATGATCCTACCGACGAGCCTGTAGCTTCAGGGCCTTTCGATTGGTCATTCGACAATGCAGACCTCCCGAAAGAGACTTGGAAGATCATGATGTTGGTGCTCAAAGTTTCCGCTTACATTGATAATCGACTAATGTGTGGGCATTTTTATAGATATTCCGAGGTTCTAGACTATCTCAGCGTCGACGACCCATCCAATTCAAGCGAGCAACGAGAGGACCCATCCCCGTTTGATCCATCTACCCCCTTTGATCCGAGCGCCCTTGAGCGGGAGTTTTCAGAATTTCTCAGCGATTCGGGTCAAATCTAATTCGGGGCTGCTCGAGTACTTGGGACCATCCTCAAGTTGCCCATTGTCTAACCGGTACTCTGCAGAAGACGGATCCATGGACATGGAGATCGTCAACCACAGCCTTCAGAATCAGTTATCCAACCGCAGGGCGGGGGACAACTCAAAAATGAGGCCATTACGCCGAAAGCGATTCTTCATGATGAAATTGACATCACAGCATTTCGACCCCTCTTCTTAACGCCTGAGCAAGATATCTTAGCGAGTCTTTCACGATTGACTTAATGAAACCCATTGATGATCCGTATTTGCTTATTCCTTCACTTACTGTGTAAAATCGCTCAACACTTTTTCAAGATAGGACAATTCCCTTCTGTACCAATACCTCACTGACAGGTTCCGTGATCTGGCTGGAGGTAGGCCCATTAGAAAATGAATTGAGCGGCCTGGCTCGAGCTCGTCAGTTTCATCGCTCTCAAGTGTCCCCAATGAATGAGGACTGTCACTTGATCTCACTCGTCTCGCTCCAAGGTCACAGCCATTTTGGTATTCAGACTTCAGCCGAGCATATCACCAGCAGGCCAACAAAGTGCTAATCAATCAGCAATTCACAATCCATCTTTCCCATCAAGCATCCTACAATATCAGAAGACAACAATGTTTCTCAACGCTCAAAACCTCCTGCTCGGATCTCTCAGTCTCGCATTATTCACAAATCCTGCCACTCCATCACCAGCACCGTACCCAGACCCATCGACATCATCAAAAGCAACCAACCCTGTTAGATGGCGCCTCCATCTCTACCAGAATACCCGCTGCTCAGGAGTAGATACCTTCTACTCGGGCTCTGGCTCGCTCAAATGTGAGAATGAGATCCTGAACGGGGGTGCGTTGGGCTACATCAGTGAGACACTTCAACCGCCTTGCTCGGTGGTTCTGTTTAGCGATGAAAAGTGTAAAAGGTCGATTGTCGCCATTGCAGCGGACAGTCCGAAGAAGTGCCAGGCTCCCAGAGTGGAGGGGAAGAAGGCTGAGATCCGCAGTTTTGAGGTGAGGTGTTGAGCGGGCCAATTTCTAGTACCATGCGTCGATTGATTGAAATGTCTTGGATTGATTCTCTGAGGGGTGCATGATGGTAGCCGAAGATTACAAGTGCAGTCCTAACGAAAGGGAGTCTAATTGTTACATAGTCTCGCTCGTAATGGTGGCAGGCGATTAGCAATGGATATCCCAAAACAATGCTAGAAAGCAGAAATACAATGAGAGACTACTTCTAGACTGTGCCGCTATTGTCGGCGCACGAGAACGCCTGATCAATCTGTCCGTTGTGGTACGCCTCAATGATCTGCACAACCACTCCGTACGTGCCTCCGACAGTCATAAAGATCCCCAGGAAAATCATCACCACGTGCAGACTGTAGATGGCGAGCCGCCCGACACTCCCCCGCCGGTAGTGCTCATGACTGTATAGCCACAACCACCCGGGCAAGCAGATCGCCAGCGGCGCATAGCAGAGACTCCCCACCAGAGCAAGGACGTACGTGAAGATGGGGATAGCGCTGGCCAGGATGAAGGAGATGGCGGACAGGATGATCGTGCAGCCCAGCCAGGTACCCCAGTGGACAAGCGTGTTAGCCTGGAGATGCTTCGAGTGGCGTAGGATCCGAACGAAGAGATACTTCGCGCCGACATGCACGTACAGCGCGCCGCTGACGACGAGACCGGGGAGTGCGATGCCGTACGCGACGCGCTTGACGGTCTCGCCTGCGCTGCCTAGCGACGGCGAGGCGATCCACTTCCCGCACCAGGCGTAGATGACCAGGCTGAAGGCGAGGTAGGAGGTGGTCACGAAGCTCATGCTCAGGTAGACGGCTTTGGGGTAGTCTCTTGGTGTGCGCATCTCGGAGATGACGGGGAGGAAGGCGGAGGTTGCGGCGCTGGAGCAGAAGATCGTCGCTGAGGCGGTGATGCCTGCGGCGAAGGTGGGATGGCCGATGGCTCGGAAGCCGAGGTCGAAGGCGCCGGTCTGGGGGGCTGCGGCGGGTCGGTCGCGGGTGGTCACGCCGATTCTGCGCGCAGTCTTCGTCAGTGGGTGCGGCTGTGGGAGGGTTGTCTGGCTGGTAGACTTACACGATGATGAACACGGCAGCGAAGACGCTGAAGAATCCGACCCAGGTGAGCCAGCCGATATGGGCGAACTTGCGGACACTCGCGAAGAGTGCCACGATGGCTGTTGAGACGAGCGACCAGTACACCGTGCACATTGCATGACGGGACAGTGCATTGAAGGCCGCCGACACGCCGATGATACCGGACGAGGCAGTGATCACATAGGCCAGGATGAACATCACGCCTACGATCTCTCGCATGAGCGGACCCCAACGGCCTCCGGCTAGATGCACCATGTCCACGATCGAATGGCAGCCGGGATATGAGTTCCGGAAGTTGCCCAGGATAATTGCCCCATAGGCGTTGAGGGTGCACCAGCCTACAAGGTTGACGGCTCCTGGGAACGCACCCAGGTCATACATGACCGATGGGATGGAGAGGATGCCAGTAGCAAAGATCACTATGGGGTGTCAGTCATGGCATCCGGCAGCGCCAAAGCCAGAAACCACATACCCTTGAGGAAGATGACAGCGGCCTGAAGCCAGCCGACAGTGCGAAAGTCCACCTGGCCATCTCCTTTCTTGAAGATCTCAAAGCTATCTTCGCCAGACTGGTAGTTCTCTGGCTTAGAAACCGCGACATCGTCTCCAGACGGTCCAGTAGGCGAGATTTTGAGGTCTTTGACCTCGGGAGAAGTCGACATGATGGTTGCAGCTCAATTGGAATGATGGTCTGAGAATTGAGCTTCAGCAGTTGTCCTGGATGTTATATTTTTATATACCCCATCATGGTCAATTCTGATCACTTGGACAACCAAACTGTGACCAGGACGTGCGATAAGGTTTCCCATCCCAGGCCTACGATCATGATATTCCATAGGGCAATAGAGGTGATAACACTAAAGGTCTCGGCGTGCTGATCCACTTCCACAGGGAGAAATGATAAGAAGCTGCAAAAGGCTAAACCCCAGAGTTGGAGTAATAGCCAGAGGAAGATGGGGTAAGGACGATACGGCTGATGGAAATAATTGACTATCATTCCGAGGAATAAGACCAAACTGCGAGTCATTAACATAGGAATCTGGGGTATTTTCAGTATCTTGCAGCTTGATTTCCGGCAGTTGGAGTATTGGAGAAGAGTTGGAGACAATTTGTCTTTTGAGCACGCTTGAAGTCAACCTCCTGAAATACTTGATCATTCAGTTTGGAGAATTCCCAGGAAACAGTAATATTGAATATTCAAGGTAAGCAGATTCTACAGAGTCATTTCTTGAGGATGGCCCCTGGCTCGGCTGGCATGAGCGCGCCTTCAGGTGCTGGGTTTTCCTTCTTGAATATGTCGCAGACCTGCTCCATAGTCACGAATTCCACTCCCTCGTGCTTTTTAATATGCTCGATGAGTCTTTCATGCATGAGAAGCACATGTGGCCGCCCAGAAACGTCTGGATGAACCGTGATTGGAAAAATGAATGTATCATACTCCCGGTAAAAGTAGTCAAAGTGATCCCGCCAGATGTCTTCAACATCACGGGGGTTGACAAATCCATGACTGTTCGAGGCTGCTTTGATGAACATCATCGGAGGCAGGTCGTCGATATACCAGTTTGCAGGGATCTCCACGAGCCCCGTCTCCTGACCAGGAACCAGAGGCTTCATCCACTCTTCTGCTCTCTTGCTGTAGTCGATCTTGGTCCAGGAATCTCCTGTTCGCAGGTAGTACGCTTGGCAGTCTTCGTGGCTCATGCTGTGATCGTACTCGATTCCGTAGTCCAGGAGCAGTTGAGCCCCTTCCCTGCTCGTTTCCCACCTAGCAGCCCCTGTATCAGCAGAAGGCTAATTTGCAACGTACGAAGAGAGGAACCTACCACGGGGCAACGCTTCCACGAGGCGGTTTTCCGCAGAACTCCGTCAACATCCGGTAGGTTTTATCTAGGACGGCCCGCTGCTGCTCGATCGTCATGTCCTTCGGGTTCTCATGCGAATATCCGTGGAGACCGATCTCATGGCCGGCATCGCGCACGGCAGCCATGTCTTCGGGGAATGATTCTAAGGAGTGACCCGGGATGAACCATGTCGCCTTGATACCGTACTTGTCGAAGAATTTCAGAAGACGTCTAGTGCCGACAGTGGCAGCCCAAACACCTGTTCACGGCAAAGTCAGCCACTGAGGAGCCTATGAATCTGCATTGACTACATGACTCACCTCTGCTGATGTCATTCGTGGAGTCTTCTCCTCCGTAAGAACCAAGCCAGCCGGCAACTGCATCGACATCGACACCGTAAGAGACGAGAACCCGCTTCTTGCCCATTTCTTCAATTCAGTCTGTATCAAGGTTGGAGGGTTCCCTTAGTGAGGTGCAATTGAGGGAGTATAGTGAATCCCAGATTGTTGGCGAAGAAGCCACAAGGTCAGATCCTCCAAGGATATAAATTGTTAAGTCTTGAAGTCTTTCCAATCAGGTGCAATGATTTCAGCCAGCAAGCCAGTCTTGGATCGTTCGCTTTGAGTCTGCAGCTGAAAGGGCAGGACTCGACGCTTATCATGCCATGGCGCCCCTCTTGTGCGGAGAAGGGGGATATTCCCCGCATAATTGGAATTGATAGCGGTGGAACTCGCGATGACTATTTTGATATGGTAATGTTCATCACGGCGTTGATTGATGACTCCAACCTAGAAGTGGGGGCTTTACAAGGAGAAGACTCCAAACTCTCCAAACATGCATGATAAAGGGAGCTTCCTGGGCAGTTGGAGTCTTCAAGTTGGAGCACTTGTGATCCTTCTACAACGATGGCGGTCTTGAGTGATGACCGTGAGAATGAGGTTGTGTAACAAATCCTTTTCTTCAGTCTTTCTCAAATCACAGACCATCTTCCACACGTCCAAAACTGTGTATATCCGGAGCTCACACCGCGGAAGCAGAGCATCCTGTAAACGATGTCAGTCCTGTTTACCTCGATTTCCCCGTAAGTTCGGTCTCAGCGTGATGTGATGGATCAGAAGGCCACAAAACTTACGATGCTCATGCAGAGACAACCCGGTGAAGAAGGAGGACGCCCAACTCCTTCTGAATAATTTCGGCCTCTCAGTCGACCGCGATGAAGCCGACGATTTTCATACTCTTCTAGCAGCCGTCCATGACTGTGCAGAGGACGTCGCGAAGCTACCAGATTATCAGCCTGTACCTGATTTATCACGTTATCCACGACAAAACATACGGCGACCGTCGCCGGAAGAGCAGGTTTTCGGTCAGGCGTGGGCGCATAAATTCTTGATCAAGGGTAACGCCGATGGAGGTCCCCTGGCTGGGAAGACTGTCAGTTTGAAAGATTGCATTGCAGTTGCTGGGGTCCCTCAGCTACTGGGCAGCGATGTAATTCCGTCCTGGACGCCGATCACCGATGCGACAGTGGTCACGCGACTCCTGGATGCCGGTGCTGATATTCTGGGTACCTCGACGTGCGAAAACTTTTGTCATTCCACCGGCTCGTATACTAGTGCTCAAGGCATAGTCGAGAATCCTCTTGCGCCTGGCTATTCTGCCGGTGGTAGCACGTCTGGCGGTGCTGCGCTAGTGGCCGGTGGCTTGGTGGATATTACAATAGGTGGTGATCAAGGCGGGAGTATCCGAGTGCCTGCGTCGCTATGTGGCTGTATGATCGCCCCAGAAAAGACATTTGAGAGCCTCACTGACATTCTTCGTAGGCGTTGGTCTGAAGCCCACACATGGCCTGGTTCCGTTTACCGGCATATCAAGTGGTGATGCTGTGAATGATCATGCAGGACCACTTGCTCGAAACGTGCAAGATATTGCCCTGTGCCTGGATGCTATCAGTGGCTATGACGGAATAGACGACAGATCGCTCGGCAGTCCAAAGCACGGATCAACAGCTTTTGCTCAGACACTTCGGGCAGAACCCACGAGGCTCGACGGCTTCAAGATTGCCTTGTTGAAAGAAGGATTTGAGCACAGTACTATCGACCCCGCAGTCAGGGACTGTGTCAGTACGGCCGCCCGGAGATTCAAAGAGCTCGGTGCCGTAGTTGAGGAGGTTTCTCTCCCAGAGCACTTGCAAGGCCCCGCCATCTGGACAATCCAACAGCGCATAGCAGGCTCCATGAATCTCCTGGGACATGCCCACGGAAGAAGAGGCCTGTATCTGACCGAAATGGAGCGCGCAAGACTACCGTGGACGAACGAGGGCTATCAGAGAGCCTTCCCAGCAACGAAGAACGTCATCATCAACGGGTTGTACCTCAGCTCACGGTTCCCGGACCTCTACTGCAAGACCATGAACATCGGCCGCAGGCTCCGAGATCTCTACGAGGCGATCTTTGAGAAGTACGATGTGGTAATCATGCCTACTACGCCCGTCGTCGCACCTAGGCACGGGAAGCGCGGTCTTCCCTTGGAGTCGGTGAAGCCGAGCATGGGTCTCACGATTAATACTGCAATTTTTGACGTAACGGGCCAGCCTGCAATGTCCATTCCTGTTGGATTTGCCCCTGCCAAGGATAATGCGGACGTCCAACTGCCGGTCGGGATGCAGATCGTAGGAGGATTGTGGCAGGAGTCGAAAGTCCTGCGAGCCGGTCATGCATGGGAGACCCATTTCAACTGGAAGAAGGATTTTTATAATGGATGTTTAAACTAGCTATGGCCGAAATATAGAATTCGATCGGATATGTCAATCCTGCACTATCTGGTGTACAAATTGTGCCGCGGCTAGAATGGGAATTTTCGATTATCACTTTGTGAAGTGAGTTATGCCTTCGATCTCTGCGGAGGGTCTAATTGATAATATAACCGCCATCAACAACCAAAGCATGGCCCTGGACGAAGGAGGCGAAAGTCGAACATAGAAAGAGAACCGCATCGGCAACCTCTTCTGGCTTGCCCATTCGCTTCATCGGCGCAATATCCACTGCAGGCTGCAACCGCGCCCGTACCTCCTCATTGCTGGTTGTCATTGGGGTCTCAATGACCCCCGGACAGACACAATTCACGCGGATGCCGTCCGCAGAATAATCTATTGCATCGGCTCGAGTCATGCCGATAATGGCGGCCTTGGAGGCGCAGTATGCGGCTGTTGTTTTTAAAGAGTGTCAGCAAAGGCTCAACCGATAAAGCTGAAGAGACAGGAGCGCTTACGAGCCCCGGGACGCGAGACAATCCCCAGCTGACTGGCGATATTGACAATACTCCCCCGTTGCGGCTCACGCCCCGGATCATGGCTCGGTAGTGGATCCTGTTTGAGCATCTGTTTCAGCTCTGCTCTGGACGACAGCCAGCAACCCCTGTAATTGATATTGGTAATCCGGTCAAAGATCTCCGTGCTGGTCTCTGTTGAGCGGAGCGAGTCCCCAAGTATCCCGACGCAGTTCACTGCATAATCGAGACGACCAAATGTGCTCACCACTTCATTCATGAAGGACTCGACGAACCGTTCGTCGGCCATGTTTCCTGCTCTCGCTACCAGACGGATGTTGGGGTGGAAAAAGAGAATAGCATCTCGGGTCTTTTCCAGGGAGGATTCGTTGATGTCTGTTATGGCTACTCGCTCGCATCCTGCAGAGGCAAAGGCTTTTGCAACCGCTGCACCAATCCCTAGAAAATGTTAGCAACAAGGGATTGCCTTCTCTGAAGACTTGCACGAGGTCCGAGGTGGAGTGTACCTGTTCCGCCGGCCCCCGTGATGACTGCAACACCGGGAAATGAATAAGCTCGCACCATAGTTCTGGTGAGATAGTATAGTATCTATCTCAGTGCGTCGACGGACGTGAGATCGCTCAAGCCAGAATTGACACCCGAACCCAAGGATATCCTGCTGGCTAGCATTGGTTGAAGATAACAACGGTCTCAACGTGATAACTTGATGCTTATCGTGTGAGCGGGGTACGTACATACTGTATCGGTTGGGGTCATATCGGTTATCTAATCTACCCCGCCCAACGGTTGGAGTCAGTCACGGATTCCTCTCCCCCTCGACTTTTGCCGGTCGCACTTTTCCCTTCTCCGAGTCCACTTTCTCAGCCCAGCTGCTCGTCTCCAAGTTCCCAAGTGGAGAGATCTTCCTTCTTTAGTATCAATCCGAGAGTTGCGATGCACCCCAAATGTCTTGATGCTGTCACAGTCATCGCAACCCACACGCGGCCCTCGTCGCTCGAGCGTTGGAGCAAAGACTCGCGTATGCGTCCACTGCGGACGGAACTTTAGGAGAACAGAGCATCTCGAGCGGCATATCCGTACTCGTAAGTGCCTCTCCACTCCTCTCCAAGAAGCATTCGCTTTTTTGTCTATCAGCAAGTATACTGTAGACATGTCTTGCTGATGGCTCTGCCCAGATACGAAAGAGAAGCCGTTCGTCTGTTTCTGTGGGGCGGCTTTTACACGCCGTGACCTCCTCAAGCGGCATACACGTATCTTGCATCAAGACAATGGCCTCGCTTCCCCTAACTCTCAACCTGAACAGGGAGCCAAGGATCAGGCTCAGCCAGTAGGTGTTCAAGTGCCCAAGCAGGCTGAACCCCATATTGCCCAAGAGAATCATGATGCACAACCGATGCCGCGGGCAGAGGTTCCTCTCCCTGTAACCTCTACTTTAGGGCAATGGCCCGGCGCCCCTCCTGGATCGTATCTGGCAGACGAGCAAAACATGCTCCACGACCGTGGTAACAATACAGGCTTGGAGACGCATCCCGCAGTGGCTCATGATGCGGATATTCTTCAGGCTGCACAGCTACTCCTACCGGGTACCTATCGAGACAATCAACCCGTTGGTAGGGCAATCGGGCGTCATATTGATCAATCGTTGGATTGCTAATTGCTCTTAGCGCAACCATTGCCGTACCTGCCTGAAGAGCTGAATCATTTTCAGGATTTTACTCATTTCCTGGACTCAATCGGTTTGCCGGCGGAATGGGTTCCCACCGTAGGCGAGACCTCACAGGTTCATAGCGCAGTGCCTGCTGAAGTGCCCGATCCTGGCCGAGCAATGAGAGAGCAGCCTAGCTCAAATCGTCGAGGCCAGATGAGGGGATCCCGCGATGACTCGCCATTCAGATCTTGGCTACCATCGGTACCGCCAGGAGATCAGAGTCTCGGAACGGTATCCGATCATGGTATGTTACCTGGGAACCCTGAAAAGGAGTGGTTGTGTCTGACGTACAGATCAGAACCTCCTCAAACCGCAACGAATTATTCACCTCTCAAGGTGAGCGAAGAACAAAGGTTACGGCTCGCGACCTCTCTAGAGGAGTTCCGCCACTTGATTCCCGACTTTGTTTTGCCGTCTCGGCACACGCTGACGAGGTACTTGACCTCGTTCTTCGAGGGCTTCCATACACATTTACCTTTCATACACCTTCCCACACTACGGATCAATGAACGCGCGCCAGAGTTGATATTAGCCTTCTTGACAGTGGGTGCTCAGTATCGGCTTGAGCACCGGAACGCCGAAAGGCTTTTCTACGCCTCGAAGGCGATCTTACTCCACAGGCTCTCCAAGGAGGCGCAGCCCTCAACTGGAGGGTCGTACAGCAATTCCATCCAGATGCCGCTCTCTAGTGTTCCGGGGGCTTTTCATCAACAGGCGCCCTCTTCGATTCCTCTCCCTCTAGGCAATGCTCCCGGATGGAGTGCATGGAGACAGATAGAAAACATCCGCACCCTGCTTGTCTTGATGGGATTTGCAAGCTGGGAAGGACCCGAACTGGTCCAGGAAGCCTTTGGTTTACAGCACTTACTAGTGAGGTGTTTACGGGAATTTGGTTTAACCGAAAACATTGCAGTCACTCCGAGACACTCGCCTATGCATTGGCATGAGTGGGCCGAGGACGAGTCCGTCCGCCGTACTCGACTTGTCTCCTTCTGCTTTGTTCATGTCCATAGCATCGCGTACAATATCTACCCAGTGCTTCGAAGTAGCGAGGTACACTTGCGCTTGCCCTGTTCCACTCAGGAATGGAAGGCTACCACAGCTAGTGAATGGGAGGCCGCGCAAAAGGAGGTTGGCTCGCAACAGTTGTTCTTCCAGGATGCGCTGGCTCTACTTCTGCAGAAGTCACGAACGCCTGTCATGTTGGATCCGATCCCTTCGCCGTTAGGCAACTACATTCTGCTCCATGGCCTTCTACAGCGCATCCATCTGGTGAGCGAACTTTCCATCCCTAATGGAGACCAGTCATTTTCATTACCCACAGAGGAATTAAATAAACTTGAGTGAGTCTCGCCATATGTTTAACTGCACTATCAAGCCGAACGGCAAACTGACTATTGCACAGGAGGGCACTTCGCTCATGGACTTCCGTATGGCAGCAAGCACCGGAATCAAGTCTCAATCCCCATAATGAAAATGGTCCCATTCCATTCACGTCAAGCTCACTTTTGGGGCTGGCCTATGTTCGTCTTTCTTTAAATCTAGGGCCCTACCGCCAGTTAGAGACGCGAGACCCATACTGTATTGCTACGGCGCTACATCGATCACCGCGACCGGGACGAAGCTATCGACTAACGCCTGCGCTGATCTATGCTGCCCACGCATTAAGCATTCCTGTACGCCTGGGAATTGACTATGTTGCACGTAGTCAGGCCTTCTTCTGGAGCGTCCGACATTCTATTGCCAGTTTAGAATGCGCGGTCCTCTTAAGCAAATGGCTACTGTCTCTAGCAGAGGCAGGAAACGAGCCTACTCTGAGTGGTACGAGGCGACACTTTCCAGATCCTCTTGTCAAAATACCGGAGCGATTGCTAACTTTTGATCTAGAAAATGAGAGCCGAATCCTGCATTGGACACGTTGTATAGTCGAAGAAGCATATGCTTCAATGGACCTAGAAGATGGGGAGGCAACCCCCAGTCAGGATCCACGAAGCCTCGGATACGCAGTCATCAAGCTATGGGCCCGCCTTTTCCGGCGAAACACCCAGTGGCCGTTCATCAACGTGATGGGTGAAAGTCTAGAAAAGTACCTAGCTTTAATCCGGCAAGATTGAAGACGTGGCAACAGACAAGGCGAAGTAAGGATAACCCTGGACCTGCCTCGGAGTGAAGCGGATTGCACCGAAATCGTTGAGCCCGGCACATCCGGGGCCTTACTTCTTGCGACGAAGTCTGCTTCGTCACCGTCAAGAGTGGGTATTCGTCATGGACGTCTCCGAATCCGGCTAAGCGATATGTCTTTTGGGCGATCATTCATTCAGATTCCAGGTTGTCAATGTCTCGTGGCAGATGTGCCACATCCGTCAAGCAGCAATTTGCATAACGATGGAATCACGACAGTTCTGAATGCCAAGTGTAAGTGGCGCTTAGGGAGCCAGTGTCTATAGATTCTTTGTACATAGTGAGTTTCTTTTCTGATTTTGAAGAGACTCGTGTATATACATGTAAGTGGGAAGGATCGCATATCAGTACATTTCATCAATCAATTAAGCTACTACCTTGTCGCTATGTGTTAATCCACCTTAGGAATCATTAAGTACAATAGCCCATTATATCACATACAGAGATAGCATTATTTCCATCTTGTTGAGTACGGGAGAGTACTGGAGCCATGAGACTTGGCTTCTTGTCTTTGTAGGCGGCGTTCAAAGTACACAACATACAGTCCGTTGGCTCTTTACCAGAATCTTCTCCTACTAGACCCCGTAGAAGTGGCGGTGGCAGAAGCGGAGCTGGCACCCGAGGCCGAGGCCGAGCTGGACGTGGCAGTCGACATGGAAGCAGCCGAGCTAGAAGAGGAGTTGCTACCATAGGTAGCAATCAGAGGCCCGATGGTAAGATTACCGCAGGGGGGCTGAGGCGCCGAGACACATCCCTTGAAGTAGCTGCCCAGCTGGCCGGGGCTGGAGCCGTTGGAGAGCACGTAGCTGGGGCTGTAGGCGGGCACCAGCGAGGTAACGTTGCTCGGGAAGATGACGGCCTCCTGGGTCGTGGCGAGGTAGGCGGCGTGGCCGGCGTGCTGGGCGGCCAGACGGGCGATCAGGAACGAGACCTCGGGGGCTTGGGTGTAGCCCTCGAGCCCGATGAGGGCGGCGCAGACGTCGGACTCGAACGTCAGGGCGGTGGTGAGGAAGGTCTCGCTGCTGTTTGGGGCGGGGAAGGTGAAGTTGCAGCCTGGCGCGGTGAAGTTGCTGATGGTCTTGCCGAGTTGCTGCGCGGCGCGGACGCCGAGGCGGTTCTGCTGCTGCATGCCCGCCAGGTTGAGGGCGTAGTTTGCGGTGGAGCTGTTCAGCGCCGAGTGGAGGAAGGTCTGGTTGACCGGGACGGAGGCGTAGTATTGCTCGACCATGTATTCGAGCGCCCAGGCGTACTGGACCACCTGCACGTCGCCGGACTTGGGGGTGCAGTAGCTGTTGTTGAGGGCGGCGGTGGTGGCCGCGCCGGCCAGCATGAGGCCGCCCAATGTCGGGAGGACACGCATGGTAGAGTCTAGAGTCACTTGGTTTTGACTGAGTGCGTCTGTGGGCGAGGGGATGCGTCGACACCGTAGGAGCAGTTGATATACTTCGAAGTTGAAACGAAATGTAATCTGTGTCAAGTGTGCTCACGCTGAGCGGCTCTCTTTTAAGGTCCCTCACCCGACCAACTCTGGTGGCACAGCCTAAGTCCTTGCAGTCATCATGAACAACAACGACTATTCAACCGGTCATGAATGCAACCATATGATGAAATCAGGACTATTCCCGTGTACAATTGAGTTTGTTCAAGCGGGAAATCTATGCCCATAGAGCTGTCGTCCCGGCTCCCTTGCATCATTGACACCGGCGACTAGAAACTCTGTTCCCCCGGAACCAGTCGCAACTCACACCGAACAACTGTGGAACAACAAATTGCATTGACCTAGACCCTGCAATTTGGGATCTTCCGCATTGTATGAACCAGAGGAATACGCGTCCAGCTGTTGAGATATCCGATCACTTGGCCACCATGATCTCATGAACGGTGGGCTCCCGTACGGCTCCGAGAATCTGGAGCCGTGATATCATATCCGCATCGATGAAGCCGAGTCAAGGGATCATCGAGGGTCCTTGAGCTTCAGAGCATTATTGCTCACGTTGGCCGTTCAACATCAATTCGCTGCTGAGGATGCCAAGGCAGTGAGTAATGGTTGATTATTTCAATTGTTAGACAAGAGATGGACGTTCATCTGCTGCTCTTGGGAATCGATCATCTGTGCTGCGCTAGTCCCAAAGAAGACATATGGATGACTGAGGCATCCTTCCACTTCCTGTTCTGTAGACCAACACTTGCGCTACTACGAACGAAGGAATTGCAGGTTATTGACTTAACCATTCTTATAATAATATGCAGTCTTGCCCAATATGAACATGATATGTAAGGGAAAGCACTTCTAATCGCCATATGTGGTAAAATATTAATACTGATCAGTCCTAAGAATAAGGTAGCCTCCCAAAGAGATGTACGGAACTTTTGGTCCCTATGGCTGTAACAGGAACCCAATCAATGAAGGGAAAGGAAACGATCAGTAGGTCAGTATGTATAAAGCTCTATGAGTCATCAACAAGACGCTTGGTTTCCCAAGCCTTTTTCGCGCCGTCCAAGAGAACCTCTAGATTGCCACTGTTCTCGCACATGCTACGGAACAGCCCATCTGGCTTGTTGATCAGCGTCCAGGGATGATCGTACTCAATGACCCGACCATGATCGAGCACTAAGACTTTGTCATAGTCAATGATGGTTTGCAGGCGGTGTGCAATAGTGATAATGGTGCTTTCTCGCAACTCTCGCAACGTTTCTTGAATCTTGGAATCAGTGTTGTAGTCAATAGATGCAGTCGCCTCATCCATCATCAGAACCTTGGGGTTTTTCAAAAGAGCGCGCGCGAGGCACAGAAGCTGCCTTTGACCTTGAGACAGATTCGAGCCTGATTCGGAGACTGGAGACTCCAGGTTGCGGAAAATATTCTTATTGTCTTGAACAGCGGCGCCATCCACGTCAGCTCCATTGGTGGATGTCGGGTGAGGCTCAGCAATTGACACTGTGCTAGCCGTAATAGGAGTCGCCGACCCTGACGTTCCCGGCCCGATGAGATGGACACGACGAAGGGCTGTGAAGATCTGCTCATCGCTGAATGAGTTGAATGGATCGAGGTTGCTTCGAATAGTTCCCGTGAAAAGAGTTGGATCCTGGGGCACAATGGTAATTGCCTCCCGCAAATCTCGTAGTCCAATGGTGCCAATGTCTAGTCCATCGATGACAATCTGCCCCTGCTCCGCCTCAAGTCCCCGGAAGAGCGCAAGCGCCAGAGAACTTTTTCCGGCACCTGTGCGGCCAACGATACCGACTTTTTCTCCAGGCTTAACTGCAAAGGACACGCTTCGAAGGACAGGATCGAGGTCGGGCCGATACCGGGTAGTGTAATTGATAAATTCGACGGAGCCTCCAGTGGGCCAGTCGGCGGGGGGCCTCGAATCGACAATTACTGCCTTGGCTTCTTGCTCAACGTCAAGGTACTCTTTCACTCGTTCAACCGAGTTCATGCTCTGCTGAACCTCCGAGTACAGCCGGACCAGCCACAGCACGTTTTCAGTGAAAGTGACTGCATACGTCAAAGACAGGCCAGCAGCACCAGCGTCAATTTTCCCGATATTGATCAGAACAAAAGTGGCTGTGAAGAACGAAACCAAGGCGCCCGTGATGTCTACACGGAATGCCAGCCAGCGATTTGCAGCCCAAAGGTATATGTGGGGACGGTTGTAGGCATTGATACGCCGGTGATTGTCGACTATGAACCGCGGACCATCGCCATACGCACGAATGGTGACGATGCCGTTCAAGGTCTCGCCGAACTGCTGGTAAAGAGGGCTTCGCTGTACCGACTCCAGTCTCTTCATATCACGAGACGCGTTGAGGTAAACAGCCCCTAGGGCGAAATAGATCATAGAAATGAAGATCGCCGCGATCAGAAAACCAGGAGTTATGACAGAGATCAAAATCACTATCATGATGACGGACGCCAAGCAGTGAATCATACCAATAGCGACAGGGGCGACTTCTTGGTCGACAGCTTCTATATCCTTGGAGAACCGGTTCATCAATTGACCCAGTGGGGTTGAATCGAAGAACTTGAACTTGGCATGCGTCACGGCATCTAGAAGGCGCCTGTGAATCTTGGAAGATGCGTTGAGAGAGCCCCAGAAGAGAACACCCTCCCTCAATAGGGAGATTAGGACGTAGCCAATTCCCAGGAATGCGTAGACTCCCAAATAGTAGGAGACATTGACATCGCCATCGGTCGCTGGATTTCGCTGTACACCGAGCTGGGGAACGTAAGAATTGGAAGTACGCGGAACACCCCCAGCATTGAATGACGGGAACTTGAAATTTGCCGCTGCAGCATAATTGCCAGCATCAACCGAGCTGTTTTCTTCAACCTGATAGGAATTTGCCCACTGTCTTATCCAGATGTTGGTCGAGACAGATCCCAGTTGCTGCAAGCTGAAGACAAGAGCAGCACATATCCAGTAGTACCAGGGACCCATCGACCTGAGGTAAAGCCGAATGGTCGACCACTTGATACTCCCGACAGCTTTCGATTCCGTCAGCTTCGACTGTGCATTGTCCCCTTCCTGATCCTGCGCAGTCGGCTTGCTAGGGGATCCGTTCACCTTTCCGTTTGTCGACGGCGGTTCCTCCGCGTGTCTGTCACCCGCGTCTGATGGCAAGCGTGATAAGCGAGGGGTACTGGCTCTCGAGGTGGGCCGAGACTTGAAATAGTCTTCACCAAAGACTCCCGAACTGGCGACATCATCGGGGAGACCTTGAGCGCTGATTTTACCGTTGTCGAGGGCAATGACATAATCGGCTTGAGGAACTGTCAGAGCGACATTGTGGGTGACAAGTATACAGGTCCGGTCCATCATCAAGGGGCCTCTGAGAGCCTCTCGGAAAATGTGCTTTGCTGTGTGAGAGTCCACAGCACTGAGACAATCATCTAGCAGTAGATGACGAGCCCTGCTGTAGACAGCGCGAGCCAGGGAGATTCTTTGTTTCTGTCCTCCAGAAAGACTGATACCTTTCTCGCCAACCATGGTTTGATCGCCCGCATCGAGAATAGACAAGTCGCGTTCGAGAGCACAGGCTTTGATAACGGCCTTGTAGCGACGCTCGTCAAACGGTGAAGCGAACACAATGTTCTCTTTGACCGTAGCATTGACAAGCCATGCTTCTTGTGCACAGTATGCGACGCTCTCAATGAGTCCAGTTTGGGGATCAACAGGCAATTCCGCTCGGTTGGCCGTTCCGCCGGGTAGATGGACTCTGCCCTCCAACAGTTTCATTTCACCCAAAAGTGCCATCAATAAAGATGTCTTTCCGGAGCCCGTGGGCCCAGCGATAATATTGAGTTTACCAATATCGAAGGACACGTTCATATTGATCAAACGGAAGGCTTCGCCATTGTCAGGGGCCTCTCCATGAGAGTCTTTCTTGGGAGTGCCCCACGAAAGAGTAGCGTTCTCCAATGCAATCTTAGGCGGTGTTTCAGGGGCCGTGCTTGTGCTCAATATGTTGTACTTTTCCGTTTCCTCTTCATTGAGATACGTATCCACCCGGTCCAAGGAGACTTTGGACTCTTGAACATGAGCAACCATATCAGCCAGCTGATCCAAGGGTACGCGAAGTAAGGAGAACATCGACAAAGCCGGGAAAGCAACCGATGGGGTCAGTTTCTTCTTTTCAACCACCGTATACAAGAAGAACGAGGTGAAGGTGATGAGAATCGGTGTCCCGTACCAAACCGTTGCCGCGAATGACCACAGAATGTAGCGATTTCGTAGCGAATTCAACTCTGCCCTGCGTTTCTCGTCAATAATGTCTTGGAACCGCTGTTCCCAAGCGAAATATTTAACAATGCGAATGTTCTGAAGGACCTCATTGGTCGCGTGAATACGTGCATCGGTTCCCGCCAGGATTTGGTTCTGCAACCTAGCGAAGCTTTTGGCGATAAAAAGATTTACTGGAAGCATGAGGACCATGAGAACGATCCCAGCGAACGAGCTGAAGCCAAGGAGTCGATACAGAAGCGTGACAGCAATGATGATTTGGACCGGAACGCTAGCCCAGAGGAAGTGAAGATAGGCGCCCACTTCGCTGACTTTGAAAGAGTCAATGGCCATCAGGTTGATGATGGTGCCGACGTTGGCCAATTGAGACGGATCTGTCTTGTCGGACTCTGCTGGAGTCTCAGAGTCCGCTGTGGCCTTCTTCTTCTTGCGGCCAAAGGAAAAGATCCTGTCCTTTTTGCCGACCTTCTGAGGTTCTTCCTTCTTCTTTGGTGCATCAGGAGATGAACCGGCTTTTCGGCGCAGAGCCTTGGCGTAAATTTCGCCAATAATGATAGCACGAAGCTTGACACCTAGCTTTCGGCCAATCCAAAGCGCCTGTCCATCAGCGACGCCTTGGATAGCTCCAGAGCAAAAAAGCAGGATCGCGTACAGCCAGGCTGCGTTGGCGGTGGTTGATCTGGGATCCTCGACATATTCCAGAATAGCCTTGAGAAGGAGGGTCGGCAGATAGGTGAAGAGGTTGGAGAATATCGTCCATGCACCTTGGAGCAAGAGCGTGCCGTAGAAATAGCACCCGAGCCTCCAGACTAATGGGCCTCTGGGATGCTTGCGGCGAAAGTCCTCCAAAACTGTAGCAGCTTTCTGTGATGTTGTTAAGTTCCAAACGTCGTCTAGTTCAAGCGGCTGTTTGTAGCCCTTCCAGATCAGTGGATCTAACCAGGAAAAAGTCAATAGTGACAATAAGCTAGCCTTGGGATGTCTCGGCGGCTCTAATCCATCTTCATATTGCACCAAAACTGCCTTGTTACCTCTGCGTGTGGTCACAGCAATGAGCAACAGCAGTGTCGACAGCGCAAATTCGACGGCGCTCAATGTCAAAGCACGCTTCGACAAGGGGTGAATGACCGCAGACCGAAACACAAAGACGTTGAACAACCATTGCAAACCATACAGGGTCGCAGTGTGGTCCCACAACCGAGGAGACGATTGCAGCTTCAAAGTTGAAAGAGTGAATCGAACCAGCACTAAAAATAGTATATAGCCCCATGAAATCAGCTTGCCCACAGCTGGAAGCGTCCCACTGTCGCCCCAGGCATTGGTGCTCAGTATGATGACAAACGTGGCTATTAAGCCCACTAATGCAGCTACTTCCAGAGCTATGATGGCGATTTCACCTCGCGGACGATCGATCTCCAGTCGCGGCTGCTCCAGCTGCGTCGCCTTGAATAACATCGGATCGGTTTCCTCTCCTTCCTCTCCGTCCTCCCCATCAACTGGTCCGGTATTGGGTGCAACATTCTCAGCTTCATCGTTCACCAGGACCTTGTAAGCGATTCCCTTCTTTGTTACAACGTAGCGATGCGCAACCCGGATGACGATATACAATAAGGAGAGACCGCATGCTGCTAATGGAAAAATAAGTTGTAGATATCTGTATTAACTCAAATGCGTCAGATTGAAGTATTTCTTTGCGAGATGCAGGGAAGGTGAGCACTTGAGAACATACTTGCGCTGGAAGCAACGGGAAACGTCATCAATGGCCCAGATGGGACCATGGCATTCTGGCATCATTTTTATGTCGCGATATATAAGTAGCAGAAGTAAGAACGAGAGCCACGTCGATTCTTCCGCTTCGCATTCAGGCGCTGGAACCCAGCGGCGGTGGATGACGTCGAAGCGTAAAGAAACAAGAACTTGCCAAAGCTACTGGCGTTACTGATAGCTTTCCGACATTGAGATGCAGGACGAGCCTGACATTGCCGGGGGACTTTTTAAACAGACAGACGAAGGGGAAAAAAATAGTTTAGGTCAACAGATCAAAAAGAAGGGAATGAATACGAGGGAGTCAAATCAAGGTAGCAGCGGAACCAGGGAGAATCGAATTTGACAGTCGGAAAGTAGTGTTCCAGTTACTAAGAAGTATCTAAGAGTAGTAGTCTAATGAGTGGGGGGAAGGGGGCCGGCCGGCGGCGAGCAGATTGGGATTAGAGCACTAGAGGCGCTAGATCCCTACTAGCAGGAGAGGCCGATGCAACCCAGATCAATGCTTGGGATCTTAAAGAACTCCACCACCAACAACGGTCTTGTTGTGCTATTTAATCAACGCATGCGACTCATCCTCTGAGTGTGAGTCAGACTGTCAAAGGTCAAGTGAATATTTTCCGACTCAAGGAAACACAGAACACTTGGAGATGTCGCCATTACTGTCTCAAGGAAGTTAAACGATTACTCTGTGGAGGGTCATCGCTACCAGAGAGCTGCCTACCTTCTAGGTAGACGATGCTAGGTTTTAATACAATTCAGTTTCATCAAAATCCTATAAGGATCTCGTTATGCTTGTTCTGCTTCTTGTCCTCTATCGTGATCGAGGCACAGAATACTCAGTAACTCCCGTTTACAAAGAAGTCAGCACCACGGCAAGTGATCAACCACCAACATCAGCTTGGGCCTCCTGCAGGATCCTCGCTCATCACACCGACTTCGATATACATACTCCGGAAAAACTTACACCTTTCGAATTACAAGGAGCTACAGGTCAACCAAGACGAGCGCTGGTACCTCTCCCTCTTATCGGCATCAATTAGGAATCCGACGGAGGGCGTTATACTGTCAATGATAGTCGCGCGCTAGCCAGGATTGTCTTAGACTTGGGGACATGACTCGCTGGAGGTGCCTGTGCTCCCATGATATCATCCGACAACTGGGTGAGATAAATGAATCCGTAGTGACAAGATACCTATCTCATTGGAGCGATATCATCTTCACCAGCACGACCTTCCGATTATTATCATGGCTAGACTAGCAGTCTCTAACTTCGCGCTTGCATTGATAGAATATTCAGCCCTCCTTGGAAAGCTTTTGCTTATGTCCCTACCCTCAACTCTGGGATGATCTGATTCTCGAATGTGAGGTAGATGATAGAAAGAGATGTCGAAGGATTGGCCTAATCTCCAAGTCGATGTACAATGTACAAGATACAACTTCAATGTCAGCGTGGTCAAAAAATTAGAAGAAAACTCTGACTGATGTTGATAAAGCCATGCCAGCCTGCCAATCTGATCATCTTTGCAGCAATTTTCCCTATTCTGGTGTAGCGCCACCCCGGGTCTTTCCGTCATGAGATTGCCACGGCGGCACCGTAACCCAAAGAGGAAAGCCATGGCCAAAACCTCAGGCTGCCTTTGATGGCTCAGGCGACCATCCTGAGCTTCCCATGTATTCCCTCTTCCGTTCCTTTGTGTCATTCACTACTAGTATTTGCTTTATGATTCACCTTTGACAAGGTGCCAGCCAACTTTCTCTGCCGCCTTTTTCAGCTTACCTGCTTTGCAACACCCTCCTTGACAGAGCACTTCCGTCCCCCCCAATCGACCGTCGCGAGCCGTTTCCACTCTTGATCGCCGCCATGGCGGAGCGTATTTTGATGAATGAATACAAGGCGTTGGCTAAGGAGGATTGGGTAAACATCGAGGTACGCCCAGCCTATTATATGGATATGCTCAGGTTACGAGATCAGGCGTTGGATATGAAGCTTGTGAATACTTGTTCTACTAGCGCCTGTATCCTTGCAGATAGTGACGTCCAGGCTGACATGAACATGGCAGCTTAATGGCGAAGATATCTTCAACTGGAATGTCGGCCTTATCGTACTGAACCCGGACTCTCTGTACTACGGCGGTTACTTCAAGGGGTCCATGAAGTTTCCCAAGAACTACCCATACTCCCCGCCTGGTGAGCCACTACTGTGTTCCTCCTTTTCTTGTCTTCACCTCAGTCAGCACTGACCCTCACAACTTCCCATGTAGAGTTTCGGTTTCTCCGCCCTCTTTACCACCCCAACATCTATCCCGACGGCAAACTCTGCATATCTATCCTACACGCGCCCGGTGAGGATGAGATGTCAGGCGAGCTGGCTTCCGAACGCTGGTCGCCTGCTCAACGTGTCGAGTCTGTCCTTATTTCGATCCTCTCGCTCCTAGATGATGCGGAAGTGTCGTCGCCCGCCAATGTTGATGCCGGTGTCATGCTACGAAAGGACTTCGAATCTTACAAAGGGCTTGTGAGGAAGGATGTTGAGCGATCGAAGAAGGATATTCCTGAGGGTTTCGTCATGCCCACTCATGAGTCCTCGATGAACAGACCGACGGAGAAGACCGACGATGCAGACTTCTGGGCCGACAGTGAAGTCGACAGCGACGTGTTTGGGGGAAGTGACTCAGACGAGGACTTGGATCTTGATGACCAGGATACCGGCAGCGACGAGGAGGAAGACGACCAGGATTGATGGTGATTTTGTCGCTGCTTTCATGATCCTTAGAGGAGGATTTGCTTCTTTCGACCTTGATCCTTCTGCGGGTCTCATTTCTGTGGCGAAGATCTTATCGGCTTTCTATGCATAGCGCAGGCGCATCGGCGAGCTACGGTTTTTCTCATTGATCCATGGTAATATCTATCTCGAATTTATCCATTACACCTGGCTTTTGCTTTCTATTGCATAATTGTACCAACAGTATCATTACTGCCGTCTTTGGATCATTTACTGGAGCATTCTTGCTGCATTGTATGTAATGTACAGATACAAGCAACTTTGCTGGGATACATTCCAGCAAATTGTATTTCTAGCCCATGACAAGATCCCAAAACAGTCGTGACTATTCACTGTAGCGAATGGACCTTCCCAAGTATCCTAGCATGTATATATGTTGGGTGTTACTTCCACACTCCACCCACCCTACCTCAAGCCCAAGGTACCAGGTCACCAAACACATGATCCAACTCCTTAAAGATCGTCCACGTAGATACCCTGATCCATCAATCCCATGCCCACCCATTTTCATTTCCAGAGATCACACCACCCACCCCCCAGACGTTGACTTAAGTTGCATCCTTGCGATACTAAGCTCCCGAGATGAGTCACAGCGCACCAGAAATCACCAGACGAATGGGGAAGATGCTTGTGCTTGTGCTTGTGCTTGTGCCACTACCTACGCTAAGGGCTTCTTGTGTTCATGCGGCTCTGTTTCAAGTCGCACAGGACTGGCTTCGGTTGGGCTGAGCAGATGGGTGGTGTGTGGCTAGCGCAGTCCCAGAAATGGTCTGTTTTGGCTCTATTTTGAGTCATTGTTATGTCTTCCCGTATTCTTTCTTCGTGGGTCAGGTATACGAGATCTTACTAGCTGACCGAAAGTCTTTCCATTCAAGGCTCATGGGGCGAGTAAATTGGGCACTTTATAGATCAGGGACTATATATATCACAAAGCGATGAGCCAACAACCGTTTCTCTGAGCTACGATGGTTGCCTTTTGCTCGAGGGAGTATTCAGAATCGATCTCGCCCTTCAGTAGGAGAATTGAGTAATCTAGAAGAATACCATATGAAGTGCCGATGTCCACTTGACACATCCTTGTGTGAGTGCTGATTTCGAACGATTTGGTCCATATCCCATCAGCGACTACGATCAGCTTCAGAGCTCGAGACCATTTCATGTACAATTGAAAAGATGCTGAATCTAAGTGGAATCGCGCATTCTTAAATTGCCAATCTGATGAAGCGCACAAACAAATCCTCTAAATCAGTTGTCAAAAGTAAGGGCTGTGGACGTGTATACTACGGTAAAAATGAGAGTAAATAAACGATGTGATGCAATCAATGCATCGACAACTACATAAAGCCAGAGCAAAAGACAAAAACCTGCGCCAGTGTTCCCTCATCAACGGCCCGTTCCCGAGTCCTATAAGATGAATGCATGCCCTTGAACCATGAGACTCCACATCTATGCAATAGCAGCATCATGAATCTCGCTGTAGATGGCACCAAGCTCGTCGGTGAGGAGTTTCTCGGCCTTGTGAACAAGACCCTCGAAGCGATCCTTGACGGAGGCAGTGACCTTGTAGCCGCCATTTGCAACGATGTCGCTGTAGTTGGAAGACCCGCCACCGTTCCAGGCAAGGAGCTACAGAAGTTGTTAGCTCTTTTCTTTTTCACACTAGTACGTCCGGATCACAGAAAATGCAAACTTACGTTGGGAGTGTCGGATGGGATGTCTGTAAGGGCACCCTGCGTAGCAATGGCGATGATATCCTTCTTGAGCTTCTTAGGAGTGAGCTCATCCACAGCAAAGGCAGAGTCCTTAGAAGGCTGCAGAGACACAAAGTAAGCCAGCAGACCGGCAATGTGGGGAGAGGCCATCGAAGTGCCGGAGATGGTGTTGACAGCATGCTTAGAGCCAATCCAGGTGGAGAGGATGTTGAGGCCAGGAGCGAAGATATCAGTGCACTTTCCATAGTTGGAGAAGTAGGCACGCTCATCCTGGAGCGTTGAGGCACCAACAGTAATGGGGTTCTCGGCAGCTGCTGGAGAGTAGTTGCAGGCATCGGCGTTGTCATTACCAGCAGCAACAGCGAAGTGGAGACCAGCTTCAACACCGGCATTGACAGCAGCTTCGAGCGTCCTGGACTTGCCACCACCAAGGCTCATGTTGGCAACACTGCCCTTGAATCCCTTGATCTTACCGTCCTTGGCATCCTTGGCCTTCTTGATGTGAGACTTGACAGCCCACTCGACGCCGGCTACGACATCGGACATTGTACCAGAGCCACTTGATCTGAGGACCTTGACGGCGTAGAGGTTGGCCTTCTTAGCGACACCATACTTCAGACCAGCAATGGTTCCAGAGCAGTGTGTTCCGTGACCATTGCCATCAGCGTCCTCATCATTGGTAGGGATGGTCTTGCCCCACTGAGCACGACCTTCGAAGTCGACATGGTCGACGTTAATGCCGGTGTCAATGGTGTAGGCGTCAACGCCCTCACCGCCCTCCGATGCGTACAGGTACTTGTTGAATGTACCAAAGGAGAGGCTGTCACGATGAGAGATACGGGCCAGACCCCAAGGAGCGCTCTTCTCGACGGTGTGATCCTCCATAGTGTGGACCTCGGAGTCCTTCTCGATATATTCGACCTGGAATGAGTCGGATTAGCTATGGCTCCATGCAGTATCTACTTAAGAGTTCATTCAGGCCACTTACATCGGGGTGTTGGCGAACTTGCTCAATAACATCTTCATGGAAGTGCCCTGAGTAGCCCACGAGCGAGCCGGCGATGTCGAAGGTGTTCTTGAGGCCGAGATACGCCTCCTCACCGAACCCGAAGAGGGACCGTTTCCTCAACTCGACCCGCTCGTTCTGAGCACTGTGGATGTCCTGCACCCAGGTGTGATGGGCAGCCGCCGACTCAGCATTGACGTGCTTCTTGAAAACAACGATGTAGGAGTCTGGAACCTCTTTGGCGTTCATGGACGAGAGGACGGGGGCAGCTCCATTGTGGATGGAGTCCACGACAACGGGGGACGCAGCCGCGAGCAACGGGAGCAAAGAAAGGCCGAGATAGCCTTTCATGATGGAGGACTAGGACAAAGGTCGGGAAACAGTTGGAATAATAAGACGAAAGATGGAATAGGTGGTTGACGATGGATGAAGGAGAGATGAAGGATGAAGATGAGGATGGGGGGAGGTTGGAGTAGAAGAAGAGGAGAACTACCTACTAATGGACTCCTCAGCAGGCAAGGGCAGCGGAGGATGATGCAACCGGGATACGGTAACTTACAGCAGATGACCTGGAGCCTGCTGGAGAACACAGCCTGACTGGCTGTCGATCAGCCCTGATTAGCGCGGCGGGTACTGTAAGACCTGGGGTATGGCGGATGGGTAACGAAATGGTAATGGTATGAATCATGCACATCATGATATGGTGATAAATCCCAAGGTATCCTATCATGGCACGTACTTTACAGTCCCCCTCAACCCAGAAAGATAAGAGCACTAATTACAAATTGCCCTGTATTCGTACCTGTGAAAGGCTACCTAGGTAAGGTACCTAGGTCTGTAAGGTACTTGTTGTCTGGTTGTGACTCGGAGTGAGGCGTAGCTGGGTGGAGAAGGCTAGCTACCTAGGTACTACTGTACTAGTAGGTAGGTACTTCCATTCTGCCTATCATTCCTTATGTGCAAGGCAGATATTAAGAGTGACTCAATCATGATAAGTTGACAAGCTCACTAGCTCGAGATGACGCTGAATAGTAGATGCCCTTTTGCTAAGTGTTCCCTGTAACTGGGTAGGTATTTGAGGTTAGAGATCATACACTGCAGGTACCTGTAGTATATTCAGCCATAGATAACACTCCAGGTTCCCGCGCAGCAGAGTTTCAGAAGAGCAATATATCAGTCAAGTCGCGTGCTCTCTTCGTGCTCGCCTGACACAGATATGAGATATGAGATAGCCAGGGAGTAATACCTATGGTTGATCGACATGAGTATTGTTACCAGGTGCCCGCCCTGGTAACGGGAGTACGTAATACCTTACATCTTACATAACCTAATAATTCCACGGACCTGAACCCACCAAGAAGAGTCGATGATAAGGACTCCATGCTTATCGATACCGATACCTGTCCAATAATAGCTATCACACAGGAATGGCCACATTCGTCACCTGATGGTCTCCGCTCGAGGAAGGAAGATTGGACACTCACCTCAGCCACACATTTCGGTTTGGTGCGTTTCCCCGCGGTCGTGAGGAGAGAGGAAGCTTTGAGCGGCATCGGAATTGAGCCAAGTATCATATCTGATAGCTTTGTGAGAGTGTGTAAGTAAATATTCGAAACTGAACAATTCCCTTGACATGGTAATCTGACACAAGCTATCTACCCCTCGTTAGATTTCAGTCAACAATATCGCACAGTTACTCGTCTGCTGACCAGCAGGTCCTCGCTTGATTCATCCAAGGTATCGTCCATCAGAGGCACCGCGGACTAAGCCGACTTGGTAGTAGACCACATACCAATGCAGACCGCCTTTATCATCACGCCAAGTGCAGGTTCATGGTGTCTGATGGTCGTTGGCCATCAGGTCGATAGTCGAGGGTAAAGCTTGAGCGGCGAGATGAGCCAGCCTACTTTCAACCTCTCTCCCTCCACTTCCTCCTCGACTGAACGATCAGCTGCCGCCGCCGGATTAGCGCCACTTATTCAAGAGCTCAAAGCTGCCTGCGATACGTGCGACAAGCAGACGTTTGCCTCGCAGCAATTTCATACCGCGACTGAATCTTTGCTGCGTCTGCGTCATACCTTCCTTGATAACGATCGTCCAAGGGAAGCCCAGGAGGCGTTCCGACATCTTTATGGCTTCGAGACACTACTGCAGCTCGCGAAGAAGCTCTCGGAGCTATACGAGCCGACAGAGTTATCAGCAGAAGAGAGAAGAACTCTCTTGACCCTCTACAAAGATGCTTTGGCTGTCCTGGCTGAGAGCTTGAAGGGGAATTTCGGGAACAAGCGTTACTTTGCGAAACGGATATCGAGCGGGGGTACAGCAGCTCTGCAGGAAGCACTGGACATAATAGCCCCAAAATTTAACAGCGCCCAGGGTGATACGGAACAATTTTATGGTGGCATCCTGGCCGCGGCTCTCTGCCAGGAAGCGGTCGCTGGTATCTTCACGACACTCAACACGAAGTTTCAATCAGTCGAGGAACTGTTTCCGCAGGATGTTAAGGCGGAAGTCGATCGACGCATGGGGAGCTCGGAGACCGTCGAGGTGCCCGAACTTTTGGGACCGTTTCTGAAAGTGTGGTTGAAGCAATCGACGTCCCCTCATTCTGACTACAGAGTTCAGAGGCTAGTTTTGCCTGCCTGCCTCTGTCAGTTGGCTTATCAGTCTCAAAGAAATCTTACAGCGCTGCATGCCACTGGGATATTAAGTTCAATACTGCCTGTTCTGTTTACTAGTGACCGCCCAGAATCAGAGAGAATACTATACCAGGACCTGGCTCAACTTCTCTGTGCTCAAGGATTGACTAGTCTGGAGGATGCGGCTACCTTGTATCGGAAAGCACATGGCTGTGCAAGAATGCTGCGATTCCTCGTCGACGTTCTAAAGTGTTCCAAAGAACCCCCGTTGATACAGTTCGACATGTCACTCCATGGGTATTCCTCCTTAGAGTTTTCGACTTTGGGTCGACCATTCCCTCCTGTTACTTCCTCAGGTTACACTATTGCAGTGTGGGCCCGATTTGATAGGTTCGATCCAAGTACACACACTACAATATTTGGTGCCTTCGACGCTAGTCAATCATGCTTTTTACTGGCGTACCTCGAGAGAGACACTCGCAACTTTATTTTACAAACTTCAATCAGAGGAACTCGCCCTAGTGTTCGATTCAAGTCGATAGCTTTCGAACCAAACCGTTGGTACCACATATGTGTGGTTCATAAAAAGCCCAGGCCGCCATCGCACTCCCGGGCTTCTTTGTTCATTGACGGCGAATTTGTCGAACAATTAAGGATTGACTATCCGTGTGTGCCCGTATCTAATACTCCTAATCGATTGCCACGTGTGCAGGCATTCTTTGGCACCCCCCAGGATTTGGCCATGAAACTTGGAAAGGCCGTATCGGTATCACGCTGGTCCCTGGCGAATGCAGTCCTCTTCGAGGAAGCCCACAGTGATGATATGGTTGCTGTCTTTTACAATCTGGGGCCTCGGTACTTTGGCAATTTCCAAGATTGCTTGGGCTCTTTCCAAACCTATAAGGCCTCCGCGACCCTTAACCTGCGAAACGAGCACCTGCACCCTGGCAAGGAGGAAGCGTCAGATATTGTCACTGCGATTCGGCGAAAAGCAAGCGTTCTGATCCGTGAAGGGTCGATCTTGATTAACATCTCACCCATGTCCGTGCTAGATGATGACGATAATAACCACATTGACGAGTCTCAGCTCGTCAAGAGTCTTTCAAGGAAAGCCATCAAGAATCTGCATCAGTTGACGAAGGCGGGCGGCAATGCAGTAGCTGCCAATGGGGCCGTTCCCTCGTTGAACGACGCTTTGACGCAGGCTCATGGTATGGGTATTCTGACAGGGGATCCAGTTGTTTCAGTCCCTCATTCACTTGACGACGTTAGTTGGCGCATCGGAGGTTGTGCGGCGGTGCACTTGAGCTTGGTACACGCCGCTAAAACCACCAAATGCTTAATCCTTGCGGTTGAAGCGTTATACGAAGCTGTACAGGACAATTGGCGAAATAGTGAAGCGATGGAAAGGGAAAACGGATACGGGATTCTTGCAGCGATACTTCGAGATAAATTTGGGCTGGGGAATAGCTCTGCGACAAGTAAGGCTTCTAGCATCTGCTCCAATGTCGAGGAACAGTCTGCCTTGGGTCTTGAGCTTCTTCGACTGACTCTCAAATTCGTTGGATACGATTTCGAGCACCCCAACCGATCGATAATTACAAATCCACTGGCCTACAGGGTGTTGCTCGTGGACCTTGACATTTGGAGACCAGGGGATTCCGCCCTACTGAGTTTGTACTACTCTCAATTCACCACATTCGCTGGTGAAAGTAACTTTCGTCGGTTCAATGCAAAACGTCTTTCTCGCATGCGTAGGTTCATAGCTCTCCCTTTGCTCCTTCGACACTTCTTTTTCTCGCTGACGATTTCTCCAGGGGTCAACAAGAGGTTACTGGAGGCGCTCAAGGGTGACGAGTTCTCCCCTGAATCCCTCCGTCTTCTGATTTCTGCTTTCCAATCTCTCATGGAAAGCTGTCTTTCTGCAGAGCTCTTCCGTTCCTTGGCTCTCTTCATCACTTCTGCTATTCATAAGACCAGAGAACCGAGCAGACTCCAGAAAAAGAAGAGTTTGAGGTTCACCGCTGGTTCTCAGCAGATTGCAGCATCGGCTGAGCGAGGGAACTGCGTATCAAGCACAAAAATAGCAGTTGAGATGCTGCGAATGTACTCTTCTGTTCTCTGTGATTCTCATGACCTCATACCGCTCAAGAAGTTTGCGCGTTCTGTGACGAACAAGGTATGACAAAAAAGTCTCCCCATGTTTTGTTTCAATCGGCGATCCTGACATTTTGCTTTTAAAGTGGCTCCTGTATCTCATTTGTGAGGATGAACCTGAAATCGTTGCTCTTGCGACCAAGATCTTAGCTCGATTGATAGTCAGCCATGGTGATGTTTACAGCAAGAAGTTCTCTGAGAAAACTGGAGGCTACATCATCATGCGACATCGTCTGAGAAGCTGGTGGAAGGTACCCGCCATATGGTGTATTTGTCTCGGCATTCTGTTTGGACTCGACGTTGGTGATATGAAGTTGAATCAGCCATTTAATCGAGCAGGTTTGATCGAGATCCTATCTTCGAATGGCCAGCCCCGAGTTGCTTTTCCTGAAATCCTCCCCGTACTCATGGAGATGATGCAATTGGGATTACAAAGTGTAATATCAGTCGACGAGTTGTCTTCTCCTGGTGTCCATGGCATCAAGTCTCTGCGAGGGTCCCAAGTTCGGCTTGAATCTCCTCCGGCGTCCTTGTCTACACGGGTGACTGAATTGACAAAGCAAATATCTCTCTTGGACGCGGTTGTTGGGTTGTTTGCTGATTTACATCAGAAATCAGCCGATTTCCGGGACTTTGCTGCACAGTCTGATTACATTCAGTGGTTGCTATATGTGACATTTCCGGTTGTTGTTGGTTCGAACATTTCAACCTCAGATTTCGAACTCAACTCTCGTGCTGCTAAAAGCAATTCTCGTGATCATACTTTACCTGTTCGACCGCGTTCAAGTGGAACAGCAGGATTGCGCACCACAACAGTTGAAGGGTCTAGCAGTCGTGATGGACAAGCTGGCCCATTGCGACGTGGATCATCTTTCATCCTCGTTTCATCGGATAAAACCAAGTTCTCACCTTCCTTTGCACGTATACATAGAGCTTTCATACCGCTCGGGCTCCCTCCTGACATGGCAGCTACAAACCATCCTCTTGTGCAAGCAATCCTGAGTCTAGTCCTATCTGTCTTCTGCGATCAATTGCTGGAGCGAAAGGACTTTTCTGGACTTGGGTTATACCTCAAGACGCCGACGAGCTCTCTTGAACAACAAGCGTATTTTAACTCCTGGATATTACGGAGTCTCCTTTCCAGACTGCGAGATGTTGCACTTTCCAAACCGCAACTTCTTCTGGAACCACGAGCGCTTTCTAATTTGGGACGTTTTGCAACCCATATTGGAGAAGCAGTATATGAGGGCTGGTTCGTTGACGGCACAACTCATGCCCTCGAATTTGCAGGCGCAATCCTAGAATATCTCCAGCAGTCGGATGTTTCAAGTTTAAAGAGTGTAAGGCTCTGTAGCCAAGCCGTCACATCCATACGGTCCACTCTGTTCCGTGTTGTTCTGCTCAAATTATCAGAAGTGGATGACCAAGAGGCCTGTGAGTTCTTAAATCGTTTGAGCTATTGGCAAGTGGTCTTGCTTTCTGAAGGCGAAATGCCATCGGATTACCTGCAGCTGTTGTGCTACCTTCTCTACACAAAATTGATCAGCCAAGATCGGGACATTCGCCTTGCAGCAGCGAGCTTGTGGAGAGTCATTCTTGTGCAAAAGCCCGCTGAAATGTCTACTATTTTGAGTCAGGCGGCCATTCCCTTGCAGAGACGACTCTCTGATGGCTTTGAAGCACTTGTAGGCATGGAGGACAAAGCTTTCCTACAGTGGGTCGATGACCATCAGGACGATCTCAATCCAATGTTTCTCGGGTTGCTGTCCAGGTCATGGGAGACTTTCGTCCAAGAAGAGAGCGCAAACATTGACCTCTCAAGCCGTGCAAGAGGTTCCAAGCGCCAGGAGAAATTGCGACATTGGAATCAATTAGAGAGACTCAGTGAAGAAGTGACGCGTAAACACGAAACAACCTTTCCCCATTGGGTCTCAAACATATCGGCGTCTGAGTTTCTGAAATATCAACGAGCGCTGCAGGATCAGCAGGATAACTCTGTATTCATGTGGACCGCATTTTCTCACATGACCATGGATCTAAGGCGGTTTGGAGGTGTTCTTTCAGAAGACAAGGATAGGAAATGGCGTCTAGACCAGACCGAAGGACGAAGCCGTATGCGACTTCGAATGGTTCCAGATGAATCTGGAGAACGGCAAGATTATCAACCGAAAAGGAAAGCATCCGAACCCCCAGCTATCAAAATCGACACCCAGGCGCAACCATCATCCAACGGTAATACAACGGGGTTGACACCTACGGTCTTGGCCGCAGAGAATATGGACAACAATCAGCAGGATGTCCACTCGGATAGTAAAAGCGTCCTGGAAGAGAGCTTCGAGATGATCGATGATCCTAAAGCTGACCTCGAAGAGTACGAAGACAAAAATAGAAAGGTGATGCGAAGTCTGCATCGTGGCGATCAGGTCGAAAATGTATGCAATATGTCTCGAATCATTGGCTTGGAAGCATGCGAGGGCCTGTTGATCCTTGGCAAAGACAATATCTATATATTGGATAATTTCTTTCAAAGGTCGGATGGTGAGATAGTGAACGTCTGGCAAGCACCTCCGGATGAGCGTGATCCCTACGTTCGCATGATTGCCGGCAGAGAATCCTTTGAGCGTAAAACACAGGAACACGAAACCAGAAGCTGGAAATGGTCCGATCTGATCAGCGTTTCCAAAAGACGGTTCCTTTTCCGTGATGTCGCTCTCGAGGTCTTCTTCACTGACGGTACCAGCTACCTGCTGACGTTGATCTCTTCGCGAGCCCGAGATAATCTATGCAGCCAGCTCGCGAGCAAGGCTCCGCAAGTGACGGGGAGTGCTGGCCACTCGCGGCCGGAAGACGTGTGGAGATTTGAAACCCTTCGAAGCCAGGAGGATGCGCCGCAGTCCCTCGGATCCAAGTTTGCCAGTGTCTTCGGTCACTCGCCTGTGCACCCGGCCACACGGAAATGGAGCAAGGGCGAAATATCCAACTTCCATTATCTCATGTTGATCAACACGCTCGCCGGAAGGACATTTAACGATCTGACACAGTACCCAGTCTTCCCGTGGGTGCTGGCAGATTACACTAGCGAGGAATTGGACTTGACAGACCCCAAAACTTTTCGTGACCTGTCAAAACCTATGGGATGCCAGACACCAGAACGGGAGGCTGACTTTAGGGAACGGTACCAAGCTTTCGCAGAAATGGGCGACGGGGACTCTCCGCCGTTCCATTATGGAACGCACTATTCCTCTGCGATGATTGTCTGCTCGTACCTCATTCGTCTGCAACCTTTCGTAAAATCATATCTCCTCCTTCAGGGTGGAACATTCGATCACGCTGACCGTCTCTTCTATTCCATTGGAAAAGCGTGGGAATCGGCCTCGCGTGGCAACATGTCGGATGTCAGAGAATTGACCCCCGAATTCTTCTACCTTCCAGAATTTCTCGTCAACTCTAACAAGTACGATTTCGGTCTCCTTCAGAATATGACAACAGCTATCGATTCTGTGGAATTGCCGCCGTGGGCTAAGGGCGATCCGAAGATCTTCATCACAAAGCATCGGGAAGCGCTGGAAAGTCCTTACGTGACTGAGAATCTGCATCATTGGATTGATCTCGTTTTTGGCTGTAAGCAGAAAGGGGAGGCGGCAATTGAGGCAGTCAATGTCTTTCATCATCTTTCATACCAAGGGGCGAAAGATATTGATAACATCGATGACCCTGTGGAACGGCTGGCCACAATTGGTATCATACACAACTTTGGCCAGACACCGCACCAAATTTTCACTCGACCTCACCCTCCGAGAGAAGATACACGGCATAAAGTTCCACGACTCGACCGCCTAGCTGAATCGCTTACACAGCTTCCTCTTTCCCTGCTTGGTAAGGCTCCTGGTCTGTTGCGGTTCTGGTCTTGGGCGCTAATGATGGATAAAGATATCGGAGAACAGGTTTCGACCTTGTCGATGAAGCATGACCGCTTGCTTTGTGCTGCTCCGCTCAGACTGAATATTCCGCCCAACTACGACAGATATATGGAGTGGGGATTTTTTGATGGAAGCGTTCGGTTCTACTCTGCAGACAGCCGGAAGGTAACTATACGCATGATACTGGATAGGCTGCTGAGGGGTGTACTAACAAGCACAGATTCTTGGTCATTTCGAGCATTTACATATTGGGCAATTGTCCTGTACGATTTTCGCAGACTCCCGGACATTGGTCACCTCGGGCACAGATTGTGTTGTCTCAATATGGACATACAACTCAACTGCCAAAACTGTAGACTTGCAGCCCGCAGGATCTCTTTTTGGACATCGTACCCCTGTCAATGTTCTCGCCGTCTCACGCTCGTTCAGCGCCCTGCTTTCCGCCTCCACAGATGGCCAGATCATACTCTGGGATCTCAATCAGCATGCTTTTGTCCGAGAGCTCCCAGCTAGCGGCCCAGTTGATGTAAGTGATGTCTGCCGACTAATAATTCAATCCTGCTATTCTCGACAAAGGTTGGTTGACCTCTGCCCAGTGTGCCCGGATAAATGACGTGACGGGAGAGATTATGGTTTGCCGCGGAAATCGTATCAGTATCTATACACTGAACGGGGCGCTGTTGCTCGACCAGGACGTGTGTGAATCGATTGACGACCGTGTCATGTCCTGCGTGTTCTACGAAGGCGTGAATAATGAGTGGCAAGAACGCGAGCTCATCTTCACAGGTCATAGAAAGGGCGTTGTCAATGTGAGATACCCTGACTCTTTTCGATCGAGCCATCCTTTTTTCTCCACTCGGGTCGAAGGCTAACGTGCAACCTCAAGATATGGAACAAGATTATTTGGGACGGACGTTTTGAGTTGGAGCTGATTCGGCAACTTCATCACATTGACAACAATCGAGACAATGGAGCCAATATCTCCGCAGGAATCAGCTGCATTCTGGCCCTCCCTCACGTGGTGTACACAGGTGATGAGGCTGGAAGAGTGGTAAGTCTTTCGACAGTCTCTATGAGATGACACAGTAAGCTTATTTCGTGAGCCAGTACGAGTGGAATTGCGTCCAACGCCGTTGAAGATTTTCGCAAAAGAGGTACTCTACACAATCGCTTCCTACTCGAGCATGTTGAGCGACGATACCACCGGGCAATGAATGGTTTTCGCGCCATCTGGCCGTCTTGTCTTTCACTGTTATTCAGTCACGAGTTGCAAATCGTCTTGACCGTATCCTCTGATCAGTCATGGTCCGAGGAGGGATGACTGGACCCTATGTATATAGTATCAAAATCGAAATATAGATAGACGGGAGGCATGCGGCGGCTATTTTGCTTTTTGAGGGGAAAACAAAAGTTGTTTAACCGTGATTTAGTTTGCCATTGGCTTTTCGGTGAAGAAAAAGGGTACCTAACCACCTAGACTACTGGAGCATGGCTCAGTTGGGAGCAATGAGTGGAGCGCCCATGAGCCATCCGGACATCGGAGCACTCTGCGCCGAGAAAACACCTGGTTCGAGAAGGGAAGGCAATAGGGAGAGGGGGATAATTTCTGATGACAGTGGATGGAAGAGAGGTGCTCCTAGATCGGCTAATTTCTTTTGTGTTGGAATGAGGAAAATATGAAGACTAGTATCTAAATATGTGCAGATGTGATGATGGATGCTGACCGGTTATATGTGAAGAATCATGTCATCCATGAGGCATAGCGTCATAGGCCGCACCTCCCCCCCCCACCATCCCAGTGTCCCACCATATCCAGATTCTATTCCCATAGATTCATCCCACTTTACCAGCGGAAGTCTCTCGCCCGCCAATCTCCCCCCCTCTCCTCCTGTAGTGAGTTAGTAAGTACCTTAGTACTTCAATTCTCCTTTCGCCACGTCTTCCGCCTTCGATCTTCTTTCCTTCTAAACTCAGTTCATATCATTCTTCCATCTATCACTTATCACCTTTGACATATCCAGATTCATCTCTCCTGTGTTTGATTAGCTTGTCTGTCTTCCTCACATTACATCACAATGTCTTCCGCTCTCGAACAGCTCAAGGCCACTGGCACCGTAAGTTCAAAGTCAATTATTTCGTGGCCTTTTGCGCCACATCAGGATGGGATCGCTAATCACTAGGTATTTCATCTAAACAGGTTGTTGTCTGTGACTCTGGTGAGTTCTTTCTGTTGTTGCGGATCGATGGCTGCAAGGACATAGGCTAACAGCACAACTCTCTAGGTGACTTTGCCAGTATGTTTTCTACGTCCCAACAATATTGTTCAGAGTTGTATCCGATATTGACTACTCTGCAGCCATTGGCAAGTACAAGCCTCAGGATGCTACTACAAACCCCTCGTTGATCCTGGCTGCTTCCAAGAAGCCCGAGTACGCCAGCCTGATCGACGCTGCCATTGAGAAGGGCAAGAAGGAGGTCCGTCGCTCTGTGAATGGCCGCGTGATATTGATCTGTTACTGACCCTCCCGACAGGGCAAGACTCTTGACGAGCAGGTCGACGCTACCCTCGACAACCTTCTCGTTGAGTTCGGCAAGAAGATTCTCGAGATCATTCCCGGCAAGGTCTCCACCGAGGTCGATGCTCGTTTCTCCTTCGACACCCAGGCTTCCGTCGACAAGGCCCTTCACATCATCAAGGTACGCCGGACTTGACCGAATCAACAGACCACGAAACATAGCTGACTTGCGCAGCTCTACGAGCAACAAGGCATCTCCAAGGATCGTATTCTTATCAAGATCGCCTCCACCTGGGAGGGTATCAAGGCCGCCCACATCCTGCAGTCTCAGCACGGAATCAACTGCAACCTGACCCTCATGTTCTCCCTTGTCCAGGCCATTGCTGCTGCTGAGGCCGGTGCTTTCCTCATCTCCCCCTTCGTCGGCCGTATCCTGGACTGGTACAAGGCTGCGCACAAGCGCGACTACACCGCCGAGGAGGATCCCGGTGTTAAGTCCGTTCAGAGCATTTTCAACTACTACAAGAAGTTTGGCTACAAGACCATCGTCATGGGTGCTTCCTTCCGTAACACCGGTGAGATCACAGAGTTGGCTGGCTGTGACTACCTGACCATCTCGGTATGTTATCCGTCTTCATCATCGCCGGACGAAAACTAACCTAGAGGTGTAGCCTAACCTCCTCGAGGAGCTGTACAACTCGACCGCCTCCGTCCCCAAGAAGCTCGACGCCACCAGCGCCGCCAGCCTGGACATCCCCAAGCGCAGCTACCTCAACAACGAGGCTACCTTCCGCTTCGACTTCAACGAGGAGGCCATGGCCGTCGAGAAACTGCGCGAGGGTATCTCCAAGTTCGCTGCTGATGCCGTCACCCTCAAGGAGCTCCTCAAGCAGAAGATCCAGGCTTAGATTGGGAAACTGTTGATCTGTCCTACTGTTGAAACCTGTTCCTTTTCCTGCTATCGTCTTTCTTTGTTTAAATTGGCGACATTAAAATTGGCCTCGTAGATATGAATGAATCATGAAATGAATTCTCCTAATCATTAAAATGGCATGGCAGATTTCTATTGATATTTATCTTCTGGTACCTTTAGTTGCTATCTAGGTAGGCTTGGTAGAAGGAAATGTTCCGAGCGAATGGGCGGGGGACGCATGCTCGGAAAACAGCTGTTAGAGAGCTGTACCTACGACACCCGAGGTATGCCATTTGGAACTGGGGTGCTTCCTCTTATTCGAGGAGGCGCTGTACTTCTTAGATGTTGTATGTACTTATATCTAAAGCTCATTACGAACGCCATACAAATACCGCTGAGATGCCAGAATTATCCATGCTTTGGTGATTGACAGCTTGTTCTTAGTGAGAGCGTCTACAAATGATCACGGGATTATGGGATTAGTATTGACTGCGAAGTGGCACCGATTTCCGTGGTCTGCCGCTCTCGCTCAGATAGGAAGTATTTGCACTGACAGTCGAGACCGAACGGCTTATGAATCGATCTCTTCACAGAATGATAGTTTGTACAATACAGTACACGCTCCGAAGTAAGGTACCTAGTGAGTTGTCCTAGATCGTCGACTACACGCAGAGTACCTACCTACCTACCTACCTATGGCGCTATGAGAGGTAATCAATGCTCTTTGCAATGATAAGTAATACACAAACAAAACATCATTCCGACCACCCCGCCAGCAAAGGTGGGGAGGGAAGCCATTTCATCGCTTTTGAGAGGCCAACAGCTCCCAAGGGTCCCAATGAGGAGGGGCAGTCGAGGACGGAAAGCAGACGAAATTGGACAGATTGGAAACCTATCGAATTGAATGTTACTGACATACTCCATACTGCTACATCCTGACCTAGGTGTGAGCTAGCTTCCTCATTATTAGTACGTAGTAGTAGAAATTACCCCTCGTCCCAAGGTTTCCCTCTCGATTTCTCCTCCTCGTCCATCTTCCATCGTCATCTCTGCCATCAACTTCCTCGAATCTCTCTTCTAGTCATCTTTTTTACAAGACACAATTTCAACCCGTCAAAATGGTCAAGGCTGGTAGGTGATTTATTTGCTCTTATATTTCCCTTCGTATTTTTCATTGGTTTCTGCCTTTCGATGGGATCCACGATCGACCGTGGCCGGGGACCTTGAGTGAGCACATTTGAGCACCTTGCGATCCAGCCATCGTCAGCTTCCTGGCCTATCATCCGTCGTTGTTGGTTCCCGACTCTGGGGTAAACGAGCATGCTGGCTGCTGTTGATAGATAATGGATGCTGCTATTCGCTCCTTGCTCGCTGCCGATGCTTCCAAGGTTGTTGGCTTGCTCCGGGCTACATGGCTAGTGGGAACCGGGAAGCTATGGACGGGTGCTACCTTATCTGATGCACCAGCATCGATGGAGCTACTGCCATGATCATTGCAGTTTGAGCGATCCGAACGAGCTTCTCCCGTTTTCTGGAAGCTTTTCATAGTTGTGCTGTTCCTACCTTTGCAGGATGACTAACCTCTTTCTCAGTTGCTGTCCTCCGTGGTGACTCTAAGGTCACCGGCACTGTCACCTTCGAGCAGGCCGACGAGAACTCTCTCACCACCGTCTCCTGGAACATCAAGGGCCACGACGCCAACGCTAAGCGTGCCTTCCACGTCCACCAGTTCGGTGACAACACCAACGGCTGCACCTCCGCTGGTCCTCACTGTACGTCTTCTTGCCAGTGGCTTCTATGTAACCCAGAACTGACCGATGCTAGTCAACCCCTTCGGCAAGACCCACGGTGCTCCTGAGGACTCCGAACGCCATGTCGGTGACCTTGGTAACTTTGAGACCGATGCCGAGGGTAACTCCGTCGGCTCCAAGCAGGACAAGCTTATTAAGCTGATTGGTGCCGAGAGCGTTCTGGGCGTAAGTTTTGCGGACTGTGATGCATGGAGTTGACAGTGAGCTGACAACAACGTTAGCGGACCCTGGTCGTTCACGCTGGTACCGATGACCTTGGCAGAGGTGACACCGAGGAGTCCAAGAAGACTGGTAACGCTGGCCCTCGTCCTGCCTGTGGTAAGTGCATCTCAGTCTATAGACACAAAAGCGGATGTACGTTAATCTATTGTCTCGTCCAACAGGTGTCATCGGTATCGCCGCTTAAGCGCAAATCAACCTGGATTAACGTAAAAGGCTTGGATCAGAATCAGGACTTTTTTCAATCATCTTCGGGATGGGAAGGAAAAGCAACAAAAGCGATATTTGTTCAAGTACCAGGAGGAAGAAATGCAGAAAAGGGGTTTTGCTCTTGACTCCCAGCTGTTCAGATCTACTCCGTAGATGCTGGATAGGATTCATGAATTGATGTCCTCTTATAATGAAATATTCGCCTTGAATTTAGCTATGAAATCCACTTGACAATTGAATGAGCCAGGATCTATAAACTATTCACTCATTCCAAAATCTCTTACACTGTTACACACTTAGCCGAATGACACCTATCGCCGCTGGAAACTGCCCCTGGCCAGACTACCTCTTAGCGGCTTCCCCCCACAGAAAGTCAGGTGGCCCCAAACTGGAAGCTCTCCTCACTCCGACCTGATTTCCCCATCAGCCATTGCACATTCTCTCTTGTGTCTTTGCTTTTTCTTACTTCTAAATTGTGTTTATACAAAATCTCTTTGAATCGATTCATTGTTGCTGCAATAATCAGTTTCCCTTTCCCGTCAATCCCTTTATCGTCCCAAGTCTTCTGTGGCTTCCTCAGCATGCCTCTGGAAGCCCGCGTGAAATCTGTCCTGTCGGGCGACACTGTTGTCCTGTCCCATGTCACGAACCCTGGACAGGAACGCACCCTTAGTCTCGCATATGTCTCAGCTCCTAGACTGAGGAGAGAAGGCGATGAGGTGAGTCGGAGAATTTCTGAGATTCAATTGTTGTCCCTCGCTTTGTTGCCGTACAATCCCCATACTCTGGTGTCTGGAAAGGTGGCCTCTACTCCCGCCCATTCCAGCTCCAGCAAACTCAATTGGCACATTTCCGAGTCCACATATTACCGTTCAGAAATGCCTTATGCTCTTTCATTGATTTGCTGTTCTGAATGGCCGCTGACTCTTCTCTAGCCATACGGCTTCCACTCCCGGGAGTTTCTCCGCGAGGTACTCGTGGGTAAAGTAATCCAGTTCCAGGTCCTCTACACAATTCCTACCGGCGCCAAGCGTGACTACGGCACGATCAAGCTCCCCGGCTTTGATGCCTCCCTGCCCGATATCAGTGTGCAAGAAGGATGGACCCGCGTCCGTGAAGAGGCCGGCAAACGTAGCGACGACTCCGAAGAGACACTCGCATATCTTGAGCGACTCCGCGCTCTGGAGGACCACGCCCGTACTGAAGGCAAGGGTGTATGGGCCGGAGCGGATAAGGGTCGTACAGAGACTAGCTATGAAGTCGACGACGCAAAAACTCTGGTTGATGAGTGGAAGGACAAGCACCTCGAGGCCATTGTCGAGAGAGTTTTGAATGGAGACAGGCTAGTATTGCGCCTGCTTTTGTCGCCCGAGGAACATTTGCAGACGGTCGTTGCTGTTGCTGGAGTTCGGGCCCCGGCCGCGAAACGGGTCAATGCTGAGGGCAAGGAGCAGCCTGGTGAACCCTTCGGGGACGAGGCATATCAGTTCGTCGAGACGCGGCTTCTGCAGCGCAAGGTTCAGGTGTCCCTTCTCGGCGTCACTCCCCAGGGACAACTGATCGCCACTGTCCTCCACCCCAATGGCAACATCGCCAAGTTCCTCCTGGAAGCCGGTCTTGCCCGTTGCTTCGATCACCACTCACCGTTGCTTGGAGCCGAAATGGCAGCCTTCCGGCGCGCAGAGAAGGAGGCTAAGGATAACAGGAAAGGCGTGTTCGCTGGACTTGTCGCCACGAAAGGTCCTGCTGGCGGGGCCGCCGATCAGGATTACATTGTCAGCCGAGTGCTGAACGCAGACACTCTGTTCCTCCGCAACAAGGCCGGTCAGGAGAAGAAGATCAGTCTGAGCAGTGTTAGACAGCCCAAGCCGTCCGATCCTAAGCAGGCGCCTTTCCAGGCGGATGCCAAGGAGTTCGTGCGCAAGAGGCTCATTGGTAAACACGTCAAGGTCACAATCAACGGCAAGAAGCCTGCGACTGAGGGTTACGAGGAGAGGGACGTCGCAACAGTGATTCAGGGCAACACCAATATCGCTCTCGCGCTTGTGGAGGCTGGCTATGCTTCGGTCATTCGTCACCGCCAGGACGACGAGGATCGCTCCCCTGACTATGACTCACTGCTCCTCGCCGAGGCGGAAGCTCAGAAGGACGGAAAGGGAATGTGGTCTCCCAAGCCGCCTAAGCCCAAGCAGTACCAGGACTACTCCGAGAGCTTGCAGAAGGCCAAGATGGAAGTTTCGATTCTGCAACGTCAGAAGCGTGTCCCCGCCATTGTGGACTTCGTCAAGTCAGGATCTCGGTTTACCGTTCTTGTGCCCCGGGAGAATGCCAAGTTGACCTTGGTCTTGTCCGGTATTCGTGCACCCCGCTCGGCTCGCAATCCTGGTGAAGCAGGTGAACCGTTCGGCCAGGAAGCCCATGACTTGGCGAACAAGCGCTGCATGCAACGCGATGTCGAGATTGACGTTGAAACCATTGACAAGGTCGGTGGCTTCATCGGCACCCTGTATGTCAACAAGGAGGACTTTGCCAAGGTCCTTCTGGAGGAGGGTCTGGCCACGGTTCATGCCTACTCCGCAGAGCAGTCCGGTCACGCCACCGAGTACTTTGCAGCTGAGATGAAGGCGAAGGAGGCCCGGAAGGGTCTGTGGCACGACTGGGATCCAACCAAGGAGGCTGAGGAAGCTGAAGAGGAACCTGTCAATGGTAGCAACGGCGTTGAAGGTGAGATTACCGAGCGTCGCAAGGACTACCGGGACGTGATGGTCACCTATGTCGACCCCGCATCCGGGAAGGTCAAGATCCAGCAGATTGGCACGGGCACCTCTGCCCTGACCGAGCTGATGAGTGCCTTCCGTTCTTTCCACTTGAACAAGGCCAATGACACCCCGCTTCCTGGCCCACCCAAGGCCGGTGATTTCGTGGCTGCCAAATTCAGTGAGGATGGCGACTGGTACCGTGCCAGAGTGCGTCGCAACGACCGTGAAAAGCAGCAGGCAGAGGTTGTATATATCGACTATGGTAACTCTGAGATCCTCCCATGGTCCCGCCTCCGACCCCTGAGCCAGCCCCAGTTCTCCGTCCAGAAGCTCCGCGCTCAGGCTTCGGACGCCGTGCTCTCCTTCGTGCAGTTCCCCGTCTCCGACGATTACCTCCAGGATGCCGTCAGCTATCTTGAGGAACTGACGTATGGTCGGACATTGGTCGCCAATGTCGACTACGTCGCTTCTGATGGAACGATGCACGTTACCTTGTTGGACCCTTCCGTGTCGAAGAGCCTCGACCAGAGCATCAACGCCGAGATTATCCGTGAGGGTCTAGCCATGGTTCCTCGGAAGTTAAAGGCCTGGGAGCGTGCTGCCAGCGAGACTCTATCTAACCTGCGCAGCGTCGAGGACGAGGCTAAGCACGAGAGACGCGGTATGTGGGAGTATGGAGACCTCACGGAGGACTAAGTGGTGGGCACCGGCAAGGGGAATGCCTTCCAAGCTTCGGACTTGGGGGAATGGATCAATTGTACATCTATGGGCAAGGTAAACTGCATCCATATCTTTGAAAAATTGGCAGTTCTGTTTTGGGCCAGTCATATTCTTCTGTATTTCTTGATGATATCCCTTAGCCTACAGCATAGGATGTCCCTGGAATGGTTCTAATAAGAATAAGCAAAAATGAGGCATTTGATACAGTCATTCGTCCGGTTCTGCCTTCATGACCTTGGTACACGCTTGTCATGCAATTCGTAGTGTTTCTCTTGATCTTATTCTTCGCTGTGATGATTGACTGCATAATGGGATTGGCCATTTTATGCTGACATAATCGCGCTTTATGCAGTGCAGCAAACAACTTCTTTCCGATGACTTCCAACAGGGCAAAAGAACTGCTCTCGGTCCTTAACTGCATCCACTTTTCGCAGCTGGATTTGCGTACTAGCCATCGGTGCATCGCTGGAATTCTACCTTATTTGAAGAATTGCTGACGCAGTGAGGACTAGCAGACCGCCAACATCGCCTTTCTCGGACATCCGGGCTTGCCGCGAAGTAAGACGAAGCGCTGTTTACTCATCAGCAACAAATTCCCCCGCGACCCTTGCTTTCGCTTTCTTGTACCGTGCATCATTATCTAATCAGTCTGGGGTAAAGAAAAAGAGAAATCGAGTGGAGTCTCACTCCCAGCGCGAATCCAGGCACCGACTTTCAGAATGCCTTTGTGGCGTACCAAATCCCACCACAGCCAGGCGGAGAGCGATGCCTCCTCGACGCAACCGGCCGAATTCGGCGAGAACGACCCGGCTGCGTCGGCTTCCCAGGCGGCGGGGACAGCATGGCTCGCTGGCCACCTGAATCACCTCACGCAGGACCAGGAGGAGAAGTTGAAGGAGTTCAAGGCGCTGTGTGAGCGGAATGGGTACTATAAGCCTGAGGGGCAGGGTGAGGGTGGAAAGGCCAGTCATGATGATGCGACTATGCTGTGCGTTTCCCCCTGTTCAAGTCTTCGTCGATTCTAGTGTTGGATCTTTGTGGAGAAATAAATAGCATGCTGAAGGGTGCTATTACGAGCAGGCGGTTTCTGCGCGCGCGCAAGTTCGATGTGAATGGTGCTTGGGGCCAGTTCAAAGATACAGAGGACTGGCGCCGGGATAATGCCATCGAGGAGCTATATGAGAACATTGAAGTGGAGTCGTACGATGCCGCGCGACGGATGGTGAGTTCGGGGAACATTTACGCCCTGTTGCTGCGCTGAGTTCGTTGATGAACAAGTTGCTGACCCTGGTTCGCGGTATGGATACAGTATCCGCAATGGACGGGTCGTCGGGACCGTCGCGGTATTCCCATTTATGTGTTTGAGATCAAGCATCTGAACAGCAAGAACATGGCGGCTTATAATTCCACGATGAATGACCCCGCCTCGACGGCGGAGACGCACCAGTCGTCGACGGTGCCGCAGCGCCTGCTGCGCCTTTTCGCCCTCTATGAGAACCTCCTCCGCTTCGTCATGCCCCTATGCTCTCAGCTGCCGCGGCCTCACCCCGAGACGCCGATCGTCTCCTCAACGAACATCGTCGATGTCAGCGGAGTTGGGCTGAAGCAGTTTTGGAACCTGAAGGGGCACATGCAGGATGCGAGCGTGCTAGCTACGGCCCATTACCCGGAGACTCTGGACCGGATCTTCGTACGTGTTTCCCTTCCCCCCACGACCTACCTATATTTACTCAGCTGTCTAACATCTACCTCCAAGATTATCGGCGCCCCCGCCTTCTTCCCCACCGTCTGGGGCTGGATCAAGCGCTGGTTCGACCCGGTCACCACCTCTAAGATCTTCATTCTCTCCGCCGCAGAAGTAACACCTACCCTCACCTCCTTCATGGACCCGTCCAGCATCCCCAAGCAATATGGCGGCGAGCTTGACTGGCAGTGGGGCGATATGCCGAATCTCGACGAGCCCGCCCGCGAACTGGTCGGCGGGCTGGAGACACCACCTGCCGAAGGCGAGAGCAAGCCCTCTTTCACCAAGGGACCCGTCCTTTTCAAGGGCGACCACGTCGAAATCCTGGGCAAGGTTAACGGCAAGAGCAGACAGAGTACCGTGCCCGTGCCTATGTCTGCTAAGCAACAAGAGAACACGAATACACCGGACACAGAATTGGAGGCCAAGATGGCTGCTACGAGCTTAGCGCCAGCATCATCATCCGCAGAGCAATCCGACGTTCAGTCCGAGAATGAAAAGGTGGCGTTGGAGAACGTTGCCGCGGAGGTTGCTAGTGGGAATGCTCAGGCACCTCAGACGGTATCTGCTTAATATCATCCCCCCTCTTTTTTCTTTTTTTTTCATTTCACTGGACCAAGTCAGGATCAGTGGCTTAATCTACATACACTAGGCGTCAATGGGCGATCACATAGACCGATCACGTCGAACGGGGCATGTCATAGAAATACGATTGCATTTATTTCTTGTTCAGTCTTTTGTTGCAGATGTTCATTTCGCATCCTGAAGGGCTGTCGAATTCGCATACGTCAATTAGTGTTTGCTATCGGCGGGGTCCAATGCAGCATCAACATCGTCAATGGATTATCAAGAGCATCTTCCGAGTCCGCTTGTTCTATTGAGAGTACCTTGCATTATTTATTTCTCTATGTCTCATCAGGTTAGATTAGGTCAAGAGCAGTGCAATAAACAACAATCATGAAGAGAAGTTATATAGCTTGTTTCCCCCATCTTTTCTAGGTTGCCTTCCACAGTAGATTGGTCTGCTTTCTCCGCACCTGTATCTTGGTCAGTATTTGAATAACATGGGGTATACGAGCGGGACCAAGTATGGAGGGAAGGACAGGGAAACGTACCATTGGTGCCAAGATGATCACACCTACGCCCAACGCGAGCACTGTCGTGATGAGCTGCAACTTCGAGAATCCCTTGCCGAGGACATCGAATGCTTGGCTGGGGGTGGCTCGCGTGCCAAAGATGTCCCCTCCGAACGCGAAGATCAAGCTTGTGCTCTCGAGCAAAGTTGGGCTGGAGAGGACAGTCTTGATGCCTGCAACTTCGCGGCTGTGTGTGAGGTACCACTTCCCATCGAACTCGAGGACGGGGTTGTACTTGAACAGACCCTCTTCGGCCTCGGTGGAGGTTGGGTCCCGTCCGACAGGTCGTCGGGGGTCTAGGACCGGACGGGGAATGCCAACGATGGACTTCGAAGCTGGGAGTGTGCAAAGAAGTTGGCGGGTTGTAATACCTTGACGGGTTTGCGTGACGGCCATGTGCGAGATGGGTTCGGGGATGATGAAGGATTGAGAAATCACGTGAGGCAGGGGCAGGATGTCAGTGCCGCGGATACTGGAGTAGTTCGACGCAGAGCCTAACGGGCCCCGGTCGTTGGGGAGTGGTGATTCGTAGAGCTCCGAAACCACCAGCTGATAACCCTTGGCGTCTGACGGGGTTGCTGGATCGCCATAGAAGGAGTAGGCGAACCAATTCTCGGAGATGGCGGAAGCAATAGGCTGACTGGTGTCAACGCCTTTTTGAGTGCTACTGTGAAGGATTTTCCCGGAAATGGCGTCCAACAGGTAGAAAGTGGCCGTGTCTTCACCCACAGCTGTGATCAGAGCCAGGTTCGGGCTCAGGTACTTGTAAAGAACGGACCGGTTGCCCAGTACTTTGCCGATAGAGGCAACAGGGTCGTGAGCGGGGCGCGCAGTGGCACGGATAATTCTCTGGCCCTGAGCAGGCAGGAATTCCCAGACAGGCGATTTGTTGTCGCCAGCACTCCATCCCAAGACACGGCCATCGGCACTAAGAGACACGAAAAATCCGGGTTTATCCAAAGGCTCCACTGGCGCGCCATCCTCCTTGACGCCAATGGTGATAGAGGTTGAAGCACCATTGATGACGGCGACAGACGTGATCTTGCCTGAGGCGGGCGTACGTTTGATAACAGCCCCAGATGTCATGTTCAGGCTCACTGAGCTACCGTCATCGACGTACACAGTGGCATAGCCTGGATGAGTAAGGATGGCCTTCACATTCCAACTGTCTGATTCAGCAGCCTTGACGCTCCAAGAGACAGCGCCGTGATTCCCAGTGTCAATGCTATACACTCGTCCATTCTCAGTAGCCACGACGACAACTTTGCTGAGTCCAAAACCGTCGAGGCTCGAGACTTCGTCGCTGAGAATACTGGTCAGAATGCGCTTAGGCAATTCCTTCAGCCATTCTGGAAGGTGTTGCAGGTCTTTGGCGTGGCGCTTAACGCGATGGACATAGGCCTTGTACAAGCTCTCATGCCCCTCAACTTCCAGTTGATGAGCGAGATCTTCCTGGTATTCTTCTTCAGCCCAGGAAGCGGCAACCGCTCCATTCAGTGCCTCGTATCTTGTCCACTCAGTCTGGCCGTTCCGAATGAGTTGCCAGTCACCCGACGACAAGACTGTTGCGGACCGAACAGCGACGGTGTCCCCTTTGGCGACTACTTCTGACACAGCATGTTGAGGATGCTCGGTCGTAGGCGCCTGCAGGGGCCATCTGCCCAGGACTCCATGAGAGGCAGACGAGACAACCACAGCCTCCGATTGAGTGATGCGGGTGAAGTAGACATTGGCGTCAATATTACTCGTCGCGAAGGCAGACTTCTCTTGCACACGAGGAAGGCTATATGCTTTGGAGACAGTTGCCGAGGCCAGATCAATGTGATACACATCCGCCCAGGAGCTGGAGTCCGTTTCGTAATGTACCAGGAAATGCGGCAGCGAGTTAAGCTTCTTCGGGGTATGGACTTCGATCGACCTGATTTCCTCACCGCTTGTGTTGTCAAGGTTGAGTGTATTCACTTGCTTCAGACCGATCTGGTTGATCTTCAAAGTTTTCTGTGCCTTGTCCGTCCAAATGATGACTGGAGAAGCGGTGTTGGCACCGACGAAGAGAATCGACTCCGGTCCAGACACGTCACTCTCCGTGTTTAAAATGTGCTGCTGAGTCTGTCGGCCGGTGAGGGGATCTAATGAAGTGACCTTGATCTTGTAGCCCTTGAGCAAGCCCGACTGTAGAGAGATGTAGAAAACCTCGGTTGCGGAGGATGATACTTGGAGGGGAATATCACCACTGAATCAACAAGCCAAAAAAAAAGGCATTAGCAACGACAACATATTTCGCAGCGTGATTCGTCTTACCTATCGTACTTGAACTCCCACTTAACATCCCCAGATTCAGCATCCAGTCTCCGGAGGACACCCGTCTTGTCACCGTACAGTGCGATCGCATCTCGAGCCGATGAAGTCGCGCTGGCATCTTCGAGCTCCAAGAGCTCGAGGTCGACCACAGGCTCATCAGCAAACCAACTCTCCCAAATCAATTTTCCGTCCAAAGCACTCCATGAAGAGATATAATCGCCCACTGCGCTGACCATCGCATTCGATCCGTCCGAAGCACGCAGGAATGACTGTAGCTGGCCATCATCCTTCGAGAGCAATGATCGCGAGACATTCTGTCTCCAAACCAGCGAGCCATCTCTTGGGTTCACTGCACCGAGAAGTAGCTTCTGTGAGAGTGTATAGAGCAGGGAGGCATTGGAGGAGGAGGAAGGCTTGAGGAAGAAAGTCGAGTGTGATGAGGGAGTGCCCAGGAGCGCATGGTGGAAATCGACATGATTGACCTCATCAGGATAAATGGCCACCGTCGAGGAAACGCACGAGGCGAGTAGCAGGAATGCCGCCCGTAGCCACATTTTTATAACCTCGGCTCCAAAGCGGTCATTGGAGGTGTAAGGTGGGCTGCTGGATAGTAAGGAGTTGGTGATACTGAGGTAGTGGTAGTGGTGGTATCTGATGGCGGAGATGATGATGCCGCTGTTGATTGGTGGTGCGGGCGGTGATGGACACTGAGCTAAGGTTGAGCTCTCAGTTTACTTAGCTAGTGGGTATCGGTCTCTTGCAACCTCATGCTACAGACTATTCCACAAATTGAACTCTACATTCTTTACTTTTAAAATGCAGTAGGGCCGAAAGTCCCTCTTTGACGACAGTATCACCGAATATCTCTGAAATTGCATGGTTTCAACATTTCCTGCTCCAGCTTTCCCTAAACATGGAAACGATGAATGAGAAATTGACAAGCTATACATACAGGTATTCTGATAAGTCACATGAAAGCTTGGAATCAATCCCCTAAGCTTGGCTAAAGCACGCCTTGTTTGCTGCTTCAACAACTCTCTTCTCTCCCTCAGTCATGTCGCCAGTTACTTCCCAAGGCTTGGCGCCCATACCCATGGCTTGCAGGCCATCAGCGTTGACAGAAGACCAGTCCAAAGCACCCTTAAAACCCGCCTCACCCGGACCACCGGCGCCGGGAAAATCCCAAGGTGGTGAATAGGCGAGAGCCGCATTCCGCTGCTTGAGGAGATAATCCACATTCATCTCGCACATTGGAGTGGCAGGAATATAGAGGACACTGGAGTCACTCTTGCCTTTGTGTTCCTTGTCTACGGAATGCAGCGAGTCACAGTGCCAGGCGACATAATCACCTGGTTCAACCTCTGGGACCGAAACCATGGTGGAGTCCAGCTCAAGGTGAGGATGGGTAGCTGGATTGTATTCTTGGCAAGCACCTGGCACGGCGCCCGGAAAGGTGGCGTCCAGGTTGGGCTGCAATGTCTTCGCATCGAAAAATGGACGCAGAATGGTATAGGCAGTGCTTTGAACTAGCATAGGGCAAACATGCAGCGAGCCTTCTCCAGGGGCGGTCTTGGACATTGAGAGCCAGCCCTGGAAGAATCTCAGCATAGAGCATGCTCCAGCCCCGTTGTACAGATCCATCTTAGCGGAAACGCGGTGCTTCGCGTCCCAAGGGTCGTATTCTTCCCATTTGCCCTCCAAGATCTTGGTGTAGACCTGCGAATACTCTGGATCCTCCCAACGCTCGAGTGAACCTCCATCCACGTGGGGACCAAGCGTGAATTTGCCATCTCCCGGCTGTCTGATACGGAGGCGGTCCGCATATGTCAGAGGATATCTGGTGGATATCCTGGTCGCTGGGTCAGATGAATGCCAGAGACGCTGCAAGAAACGCTGAGTATCGAGCATGTTGGGATGTGCTCGAGCCTCGGCCTGCGAAGGAGTCCAGTACAGCTCAAACACTGCGGGTGAGTCAGGCGGAAAGGCCTTGACTCGCTCCTTGTTGGCAGCAACATACTCTTCGATCCTATCTTTCCAACCTCGAGCTTCTTTTCGAGGGATCACATTTCTGATCACGACGGATCCGCGGTGCCATATTTCCGCAAGGAGTTCATCTGAGACTCTGCCGGACACAATATCTGCATATTGTACAGACGGTATAATCTGTCACAGTCAGCATCTTAGTGAAAATAATGGCAATGAAATCCGGAATGACATACATCACTGCCCTTGGCCTTGATCTCATGGACCTTTTCCTCTAGGCTTTCAAGCAGTCTCTTCCAGCTTTGCACTAGAGCTTTCTCATTTTTCTCGAACAGTCTTTGTTTCAGATCCTTGAACCGCGGTGGCAGCGGTTCTGGTTGGTAGTCAGGGCGCAAGCTTGGAAAAACACTCGAAATGTCCCCAGCGGTCTTGGTCATATGTGATGTTGATGTTGATGTAGAGGCAGCACGAACGGCTGTCCTAGAGAGAAGTTTCGATGCCGACATGTTGATAGAGTGCTTGCTCGTAGTAGAAGGTTGAACCGTATCACATATTTCAGCTCGAGGTCTTTCCCTGATCTTATATGCATTATTGCCATCGCCATGACGGTATAGATCTGTGGAGTACTGGGCGGGATACCGTGAAAGGCAGGCGGCACGCTTTCCCAATGAGGCAAGTTTCCGCTCTGACTATGGAGTGTATGAGCAAAGCAACATAACATGCTCTTCGCCATTTCAACTCAAGGGAAATGAATATGATATCTACAACTACGTTTTCGATAGAAGTAATCCACAGTCATGCCATAGACTTGGGTCTCAAGTAATGTTTTTGTAGAAGTAGAGCATCATTACATTATCTTCAAGTCGGCATTCTTTCCGAGTTGGGGCAGTCACCCTCGGGCCAATGCAACCCCGCGCATCCCCTCAATACGTAGACACCATTCGAGGTGATACGACAGCGAGGACTCGGCTGGGTTGCTGTGACATATAAGCATGGATCTGTCAACCTTGAGAGAAAGCCCCCTCCTCGACCAGACTCCACCTTGAGTCCTAAACATGGCTTTCTCCGTCAAGGGAAAATCTGCCATTGTAACAGGTGCAGGTTCAGGTACGTAAGAGACAATTCGGACATCTCAGATCATCACTACACGTATATCTTGCTTAACCCCTGGTAGGCATCAACTTATGTTTCGCCAAACTCCTGCTTGAAAATGGGTGCAACGTCCTAATCGCAGACCTGGCCCTTCGACCTGAGGCGCAGGAGGTGGTGAACCATTATTCCGGTCAGTCGAATACACCCAATCGAGCCGTTTTCCAAAAGACAGATGTCGTCGATTGGCAGCAGCTAGAGAGGATGTTCGAGGTTGCGGTGAGAGAGTTTGGTGAAGTCGACATTGTATGTCCAGGTGCTGGGATCTACGAACCGGTACGTTCTTGCATGTCCGGTCTTACCTGATGCAGAAAAGCTATCAGAGTGATGATTCCTATGCTTGAGCCGTTTGTTGACGTCTTGCAGCACTGGACCAATTTTTGGCGACCTCCCGGAACTCCAGAAAGCCGCGATCCACCAGATGGAGGTCGATACGCCTTACTGGACATCAACCTGACGCATCCGATACGCACGACTCAGCTGGCTATATCTCATTTCCTCCGCACCCGAACCAGCAAAAGACCGAAACATATCATCCATATTTCCAGTATCGCGGGGCAAAGCCCCGCACTGGCCGCGCCAATATATGTAGCTACGAAACACGCCATCAATGGCCTGGTGCGATCGTTGGCCCAACTTGACAGCAGATTTGGCATCCGTGTGACTGCTGTTGCACCGGGGGTCATCAAAACACCTCTATGGACGGATCATCCAGAAAAACTGAAGATGGTTGACGACAAAGCTGACGAATGGGTAACTCCAGAAGAGGTGGCCGAAGTGATGCTGGCTCTCATCCAGCAGGACAGTGTTAGCGAAATCATTGGCAACAAATCAGGCCAAGGCACTCGATTCCTTGTGCAAGGGGGGACCATCTTGGAAGTCTCCAAGAGTGTTCGCGCTGTCAGTCCATTCAATGACCCTGGACCGGCAGGACGACGGGGAAACACTGTGTCGGATATGAACAAGGTAGAGGATGAGGTATATGATTTGCTTTCGAAGGAAGGATGGGGAGCACCAAAGGGAAAGCTCTAGCTTCAGCTCATGTAGCTTCAGTTGGGAATATGATAATGAACACTTTGATAGTTCACAATATAATTCATCGCACTCTGTACTCTGTACGGAGTAGATAACCGTGAGATAAGCACATGATATGTCAGCCACGCTAAACCCAGATGGGCCAGAGTCAGGCCCTCCGCTTTTTGTCGCAAGCCTGGCTGGGCCTGGCATCATCTCATCTCCGGTCATCATCCCCGGCCTCCCCGATGTAGCCCCTTCAATTTGGACCTTCTTGCTTTCAGATCTTTCACTCGTTTACTTTTTCTTGGGATTTTAATCCCTCTCCACTGGCCTGGGTTGCTGTTATGTTGGATGACCCCATCGCATCTCCTGTTGGATAACAGCTTTTCGAACAGCCCTCGTGCCCACTACCCTTATCAGTTAGAGCATCACCACCCCACACTCACCAAAGATGATGGAAGAGGATGCTGTAGTCGGGGTCAGCCCCGTCGATGGACTCCGGAATTCATCGCGAAGGTATTGTTGATCTGATACCGCTCTATGTGTTGCGAGAACCTCTTGCTAATCAAGTGGCAATCATGCTTTAGACGTGGAGCACGGGGAAAGCGAGCATCGGGGTTTCAAGGTGATGCCAGTTGGATCAGCTGCGTGATCAACCTTGTCAATACGAGTGAGTTATTCTGGTTGGGAGATCGGTTCCATTTCCTTCCAGAGCTGATAGAATCGTGACTCAACAGTCATCGGTGCCGGCGTTTTGGCGATGCCGCTCGCCATCTCTCGCATGGGAATCGTCCTCGGTATCTGCGTCATTCTGTGGTCTGGAATGACTGCTGGACTCGGCCTTTACCTTCAGGCTCGATGCGCACAGTACCTCGACCGAGGTAGTTCGTCTTTCTTCGCCCTATCGCAGCTCACATATCCCAATGCGGCCGTTGTTTTCGACGCCGCTATTGCGATCAAATGTTTCGGAGTCGGGGTCAGTTACCTCATCATTATTGGCGACTTGATGCCAGGTGTAGTACAGGGCTTCGTTGGTAGCACTCCAGCATATGACTTCTTGGTGGACCGGCATTTTTGGGTTACCGCTTTCATGTTCGTTGTTCAGCAACTCTCAAAGTTGAGCTGGAATTGTGCTAACGACTCATCCCAGGTTAATTGTCATTCCTCTCTCTTATCTCCGACGTCTAGACTCACTGAAGTATACGAGTATCGCCGCTCTGGTATCAATGGGCTACTTGGTCATATTGGTTGTCTATCATTTTGTAAAGGGAGATACAGTGGACAATCGAGGCCCCGTCCGTGTGATCCATTGGGCTGGTCCCATCCCGGCGCTCAGTAGTCTTCCAGTCATTGTCTTTGCGTTCACGTGTCATCAGAATGTAGGCCGCCTTCACGACATTTTGACGACTGCCATATCATGCTGACACTGGAAGCAGATGTTCTCTATATTGAACGAAATTAGCAACAACAGTCACTTCAGAACGACAGGCGTTGTGCTAGCCAGTATCGGAAGCTCTGCAGCCACGTACATCCTCGTGGCTATCACAGGCTACCTCTCTTTCGGGGACAGCGTCGGGGGTAACATTGTGGGCATGTACCCACCCGGTCTCTGGGCGACCATTGGACGTGCTGCTATCGTCATGCTTGTTATGTTTTCCTACCCGCTTCAATGTCACCCGTGCCGAGCGTCTATTGATGCAGTGCTTCGCTGGAGACCTAAGTCTGCTGCTGGAAGCGATAACTCGCCTCATCGTCACCCTCTGCTAGGGCCAAGGGGCAACCGGACTCCCGAGCCGATGAGCGATCTGCGGTTCTCCATCATTACAACAACAATCCTTATCCTAAGCTATATCGTGGCGATGACCGTCTCCTCGCTCGAAGCGGTATTGGCCTACGTTGGTAGCACCGGAAGTACTAGCATCAGCTTCATCCTTCCGGGCCTTTTCTACTATAAGATTTCATCTCCTGATTCACCAACCCACCAGCGACTCATGAAAGAAGACGACGAAGCAGTTGACGACATTCTTTCCGACGACGGTAATGCCGACGAAAACGATATCGAGGGCGGTCAGAACCGTCCACTTACCGACAGCGCCATTCTCCGATTGACCAACCGACACTGGCGCCGAGGCCTGCTGCGGAAGTTGAGTCTAGCGCTCGTGGTATACGGCGTCCTTGTCATGATTGTGTGTTTGATTGTGAATACATTCTTCATAGCTTCGCACTGAAATCGTCGTGTCAAAATGAGGAATATGGCCTTCTGCCATCGCCTCCTTATTCTGATAAACTTGGTTCAGAATTATTCCATTGCTGTCCTCCCACCTTCACTTCATCATTCTTTGGAAGCAGGCGTGTCTGGACCATTTTCCCCCTCATTTCATAGTGTGACTTAGCCTGAAACCCTTTCCTTTCTATATTACCTACATATTTACCTCCTTGTGACTTTGGCGCTGCGATACCATCCATAGGCGTTGGAGGTCTGTTTGGATCGGCCTAGCTGATATGTTTACATTCTTTGTTTAAAGAGATTGTCCTTTGCTACCATGGGAACCCTCTGCTCTGATAGATATCGGGTTTCCTCCATTGAGACGTGAAATTATCATACAAAGAACTTCTCTTGATCAGGCGACTGGTGTTTGCTTTGATATGGACGATGGCAATTTATTCAATTTACTAGGAAAATCTTTTGGATACTTACTGAGTGGGCTTTAATTAGGCTTAGATCCCATATACCTGTTCACAAATCATTGCTTGATATTCTGAATAAGAGCTTTCATTCTCGATGGTGCTGGCCACATAAGTAAGAATTGCTTGGTTCCTGGGATGACCCAGGGATTCAATAATCATTAGAGCTCTGACTGTAGAAACGGAGCAGGAAAACAGAGTGCAAGGGGGAACGCTTATTAACAGAACGAGAGATAAGTCATGGTTGAGGGTAGCGAATACAGAAATAGTTGAGGTTGGGTAGTCCGCCTTGGGACGTTGCAGAAAGCTATCATCTTCAACTCGTTATTGCTAGATCATTGGCGAAATCGTGTATAGTGTGTGCTCTGACCATTTTCAGATCCGGCCGGTGGCCACCGCGTGACAATATCGAAAACTAATTACTGACTATTCTGGTTGTTCAAAATCCGCAGAATAGCCAGAAACAGGTTGAGGATGTCCAGGTAAAGCGAGATAGCAGCGGCAATCTCCTCCTCAACGTGGTAATGGCGCATAACCAGCTGAGTATCGACGAGAATATAAGCCGAGAAGATCAACGCCGCCAGACCACCGTAGATCAGCTCCACGGTGCTACTGCGCGGGAAAAACGCCGCCATGAACCCGAAGAGAATCAGGAACCACAGGCCCCCGAAGAGGTAGGGCATCCAGTTTGTGAAGTCGTATTTGGTCTGGCAGGCGAACAGGGTGAGCGCGACGAAGATGCCCAGGGTGAGGATGAGCGCTTGGATGACGATGCGGGCGTCATAGAAGGAGGTCACCACGCTGATGGAGTAGGCTTCTAGTAGGGTGAAGCCGGAGAGGAAGAGGAGGTTGGCGGGGTAGCTTTTGCGCTTCCAGTACGTGACGAGCATGAACCCGAGGGCGCCGAAGACGGAGACCATCATGAGCCAGAAGTTGGATTGGATCCAGTGGCGGTAGCTGTCGCTGAAGAAAGAGATCGAGCTCATGATTGTTGTGAGGAGCAGCTGGATGGTTCTGATGGTGGACATTATTGTTAGATGACGGAGTGCTGGATGTATAGCTTGCGAGGGGGACTGCTTACAGGATCGCATAGACCTTGCGGATGAACTGCATACGGATGGGCAGGGTGCCCTCCGCAACGGTACCGCCGAACTATGGATTAGAATCAGCATTGTCAACTATCGACAAGTTCGGGGTGCGCATACCTTGAAGTCGTCGGGGACATTGTCGTCCTCACTGCGAGGTGCATCATGGCTCGCGGTTGCCTGATAAGATGGCGGGGCCTGGGTGTAGGGTTGGTCCTCGAATGAGTCCCTCTGAGGGGCTGGTTCGTATCTGGCGTTGGCAGCCATTTTGCTGCAGCTTTGAGACTAAAAGAGGACTCTCTGGGAGTACAAAGATGGCTGGAAACGAGAGAATTCTGGTGGACGAGGATGGAAGGCGACAGATAAGCTCGACATGATGAGGCCGGGGAGAGCTTCCAGAGCATGTGACGTCTGCTTATATCACGTGGTGTCGCCGCAGCAAAGGATGAAGTCGACATGTCGTCGAACATGAAAGAAACAAAGACTTACAAGAGAAGGTCATAGAATTCGTATTATCAATAATTGTATTATCTATCTTCTATATATTCGTGACACATGGCATAAACAAATCTGCAAGTCATTAATCAAAATGCTTCCGTTAAGACGCCAAGTATGTGCAAGAAATCGTTTCATGTTCCCGAAGAACTCTCCCCTATATTCCATTACTTGGGTGTTCTTCGAGCGTCTGCATGTGACAGGTCTTCTGCCACCGCTTGGTATGTGTCTGTAGCTTGTCTAGAGTCAACCTGATCATCTTCCTCTTCGTCACTTGTGTCGTCGGTAGTTGTCGGGCCATGTGTTGCAGAAGCCCCAGCCAGTTGATCTGGACGCTTCCTCCGCTCGAAGTCTTGAGCGTGAGCAGCCGCCATGATCGAACCGACGCGAGAAAGGCCCCGCGGACGAGTAGCCAGCCCTGGTGTAATTGGTGTTCCATGCTCAATGTCAGCAGGAGCGGACAGAGGTGTGGTTGCGTGTTGATCTTGAAGCTGCATATCCTCTCCTGGACGGTCCACTTCGACCTCGGGAGATGCCACTTCGTAAGGCAAAGGAACATCCCGTGATGCTCGGAAAAGAAGCACGTTGGTACAGTGTTCATTTTCCACACGGAATATCGTCCAGACGCCCCTTCGAAAGATCTCAGACAGGGCGACCATAAAACTCAGCAAAGCCGAGTGTTGTATATCCCTGGCAAAAATGGCGTAGTAAATCCAATTGAAACGTATGATGACATCGGCGACCATCGCCGCGTAGTAGACCCAAACCTTTCGAAATGCCAAAACTTCGCGCAATAGTGGATGTTTGGCGTAGGGATTTCCCAAACTCCAGTCCATAATCAAGTCCCAGAGCGAGGTATAGACGGCATTGAGCAAAGCAAAAGTGACAAAGGGAGCCTGGAACCGCGTCATCTTCTCGATACGGTACATGCTCAATGTGGCGTAATAAAGGACTCCGAACATGTATTTTCCTAAATTCACAAGATGTGGAAATACGTTCTTCGTATCCGCATAACGACGGAGACATTGCAATGCTCTCCAAATTGACGGTAAACATTGGAAGAATCCCAGTAGCCGGGAGTGGGATGAATTGCACTGTGGAGCATTGTTCCAGTGCTGTGCGTAAAGGCAGAAGAATAACTCGATGTTCTTGCTGACATTAGCAGACTATCTTCTACGATGTATTGGATCGAACTCACCCCCATAGCGTATGTTTGCGAGCAATACATATCGCCAAGGAAGAAATCGCGAAACTCGACAGGGTAAAAACCAGCAAGCATGAGACGCCACTATTATTGTCAGCTGTAATTCATTTAAATCATGCAGAGGGCACTTACGTTTGAATATGCCCACCATTTTCGACTTCTGTGGTATAACACACGCGCAGGCAGGAACAAGATAATCACTGTGAGTCCGACCAGCACAACGGGCCAGTAGACATACATGGAATTTATGGTGAGGAAATTAAGCCACATAAACAAGCCTAGCATAAACATGAAGACGCAAGGTAGCTGTCAAGAGTCAGATAAACCTGAGACACACTGAGGCAAGGGATCGTACCTCGGATAATTGACGCCAATCAAGGGCATGCCGCGTGTCATATTCAAAGACGAAGACATAATTTATCTTAGTCTTGGTCCAGATCATGCAGTCCAAGCAGAAGAGTAGGAAATGAAGAACAACCAGAAAGTAACCGCCATATATCTGCTAGGGTTAGTTATGGAGTTTTATGACAACCTTGCTATCTTGCCCCGAGGCAACACTAACCTGAAGTAAATAGCTGGTCTGGACCTGTACACTAGCGTCCGAGTGCGCAAGATGCCGACTAGCGTAGATCAACGACTGGATGCTGAACAAGACACCGGCCATTGAAAGAAGTCCGGCACGGAACGTGTTTGGAGAATAATCGCCGGACTTGTTGATCGTATGACGAAGTTTAGAGATAGTGATTTTGCGATTCCCACGCTCGAGATAGCGGGCATACAGGTCTTCCGTAGCAGCCATCAGGTTCTCCACGACTTCACTCTGCACGAACCACGCTTTGTTGACCCTCTCTGACATGTATCTCATCGTGGGGCGTGCGTTGACCACCTTGTCATATTTTTTGTTGATCTTCCGGAAAGCAGTGCGATTGAGGTAGGCATACGCTTTCAACAGCTCAAGTCCGCGATAAAACTCTTGGAGTGCATATTTCAGCTTGCGTTTCGCAACCCGATAAGTAACTTCGGCATTCTGTGAGTCCTCTGGCCGCCGCATAAAGTCTCTACGACTGATGACCGCCTCGGAATTCTGCGCTTGAGGCGCGGCCGGCGTGTCCATCTGCGCCAGCGCTTTAGAATTCTTCCCAATGCGACCACGCCCCAGCAATGTCTCCTTCAGATGGAAGGCATTGAAAGCATTCAATGTGCCGAATCCGTTCGACTGATGCGCCTCAGCTTTCTTGGATTTTGACTTGGTGCCCAGAATCTCTTGTATCCGCCTATCTCGCATGATGTGCAGCTGTTGTCGGAGGACCTGTAGGCGCTGAGTGGCTTCATCTTCCTTCATCTGGTAGAAGGATTCGATCTTGGCCAATTCGCCATCCAGAAACGCAAAAAATTCATCCTCTCGTCGTTCAATTTCTGATAAGGGAGTGTCGGTCTGCGCGCGTTTCTCGGGCGGTTCCCAGTCTGGGTACGAGAAGACACGCTTGAGGATCTTAGAGGTCCTAGTGGCGGAGGGCCCTGCCAAATTGTTTCTCAAGCTTCCCTTGCTCCCACCCGCGTGCTTTGCGACAGGACTTTTACTGGGGGCGTCCCGAGGCAGATTTCGATTGATGTCATGCCGAGATATCACGGGCGACGGGGTCTTTGGTGCACTTCGAGGAACTGAATCTTTCGGGGGCGAATAGAACACATCCTCCTTTGGATCGAGTGCTGGGTCAGGGAGCTCTAGAGAGGCCAAGTCCGAAGAAGCGCCATGCTGTGGGGGTGTCGCGATGATGCTGCCATAGCTTCCAACGATCGCGGAGAATCGCGATCCGGGGACTCGCAAAGGCTGACGTTCATCGCGTTGACCAGGAGACGATCCGGACGTTGTTTTCGCCAGGGCATCGCCCCGTATCGGGCTTGACGGACCATGGAACGAATTGGGAACTTCGAGTCTTTTGTTGTCTGAGATTCGAACTGACGAGGAGCGAAAGGTGCCAGAGGGTGTGTTAGTTTGGTAATCGAGTCCAGTACCTGTACGCCTGAGTGAGGGATGCCGAGGACTTCGATTGGCCTTTTGAATGGCCCTAGAGATAGCTTTGACTTTCTTCTTGCCCGTCTACTCGTAGGAACAATGTATCAGCACAAGGTCATTGTGATTTGAGGTGAAGTAATAACACAGATAGTCTACCTTATAATCCAGGTATTTAGCACGCCATTCAGGAACCAGCTCCTGTTCTAATTCTCTGTGGATCAATTGTGTGTTAGCCCTCCGCCTGCTGTGCGGGGGGGACGGAGATTGGGGATCACGAACTTGGCGAACTTCATCCTGGGGGACAGACGGGATTGTGCATGATAGTAAGAGACAGAATGAAGACAGGGGCCAGGAAGTTCAAACTTGATTGGATCCCATTGGGAGCTTAGAAAGATCTGCCGAACGATGAAGAGGGAGAGCAGAAACCGTTGGACTTTGCGTAAGGATTGCTGCTAGCCTGCTAGTGATATGGAGATATTAATTGCAGGCCCCGCGTGCTTCACTTCGTTCAATTACAATTGCTGGGGATAGTCTAATCGGGGAGAAAAAAAACGGCCATGGGACCAGGAAGGGGAGTCACATACAAGATGTTCCGAAAATTGGGATAGATTCACGAATGTGAGCTGTGCGAAAAAAGCCCCAAGGCACAAAGAATGGAGATCCGAGGAGCTAGAGAGAAAAAAAGATTGACAAAATGGCCAGAAAAACTTGAAACAGGTCGATAAAAGTCGTCATCAGGGATCATGGCCTGATTGAGGCTGCCAAGAAGCAGATACGAAGGCAGATAGGGCGAATACTTCTCCTCACACACAGAGACGATGGTATCCGTACTAGCTACCTTAGTATCTGGCTATCTCGCAGTAGGAAAGGTACGTAGGTAGTAGATTCCACCATGCAGGAATACCTTAAGCAGATAATAGAAACACACGCTGGTTGGCCAGTCAGCGCTTAGACAGGCGCACGTGCAGCACGCGATGAGTTCATTTGCACATCCACTGCGGCTTGCATTTTGCAGCAGTTTCAGTCGGTCTGGTTGGCTGGTATTCGGAAGGAAAATCTCTCGATTGGAGTGCATTTCGAATCTTCACATATCTACAGGGCCATAGGCATCTTGTCTATGCCCTAAATGTCCTAATTAGAGCGGTTTTGATCCATTGATCCATTGGCCTTGCGCTTCATGAACCATGTTCGGACCTATGGTGTCACCCGTGTTTAATCACCATGGACATGTGACTGGGCATCAGCAGCACTGAGGAATGGCATCAAGCAATTTGGATCAACTGGTCAAAGCTTCCAATCAACAAATTGTCAATTGCCAATGCATTGTTGAAACTCTGAAACCATAGAGTTTGTCTCTGAGATGCTCGTGCAACTAAATACAGGTCATGTTCATGCACATCGCCTGACTAGACGGACTCCTACATACCAGATATCTGCGCAACGCTGCCAAGACTGGTGGCGTCACTCAAGACGTTTGACTTGTGTTTTTCTTCGAGTTGCATCGCGGAGTGACAGTATCAATGATCGTACATCTATCAGGATATGAGGGCAACTTGATCACTTTCAGCAAGCATGCAGAGATATTCAATTCATGGCCATCATCACTGTTCTAATTTAAGTACATGTTGCCGGGAGTTCGATTGGCTTTGGTACAATATCAACAATATCCGTCCCTTATGGTAAGCGCTTACCAACGGTCGACGGGGCGGTTGAAGCGCTCGTGAGGTGGGAAACGACCGGGGTCGTACTCTGGAGCACCTTGTTGGTCGATGTAGTGCTCATCGTACATGCGTTCAGCATTCTCCTTCGCATGGTGCCGAGCGCGGATCTTATCCGCTTCATCAAGTCCCTTTGTTTCGATAAGTTTATCGACCTCAGCACCGACAAACCCTACGAGGGCCTCCTTGGCGAAAGCATGGCTGACAGTCTTGCCTATCAGATTGAGACACTGTTAGTGCTCGCTGACACACCAAGCAAGGTCCCGTATACTTACCCTCCTTACGCTGGTGGTCCTCCCAAGCCTTCATGCCGGCAAAGGAAGCAGCTCCAGCAATGAGCTCGTGAGACAGGCTGCTCTCGTGCTTGCGCTCGCCGTACACCTCACGGTGAGCCTCGTCGGATTGGTCTGGATGATCGGGTCATTAGTCTTTGAACACGGATTCCCTACCACTGACTCGAGCAAAGACGGAGTGGTGGGCGAAAAGACAGCGGGACCCCTTCCTGATCCTTACAGGAGGGCTTCGCAGAGTCACATTCAAGATTTGAAGTGAAAAGGAACGACTTACCCCAACCCCAAGCCATTTTGAATTGATCTGGTGAGATTAAAAAAGAGTTAAGGAATCTGAAGGCAAATGGAAAGAAGTTGCGATAGTTGTGCGATGGGATAGCTCGGGATTACTGAGGGGGCAGTCAGCTCATCTTATATCCCTGCACATGGCGGGGTTATCAGCTACCTCAGGGGAATTAAAGGCCTCATTGCCCCTCGTACGCCATTGTCTCAAGCATCTGTGTTCACAACTCCACTGCCTAAGCCTTACGAGGATGGTAGAGGAGATCGGACGGGTCATCTTACCCCCCCTACTATTCTTGAGTGGAGTAAAGATAATCGTACTGTGATGGTAATCGTATGGCAGCACCTCTCTATGCAGTAGTTATGCACTACTCCTGACTGCCTATCCTCACTCCCACGGTGCCTCGGATTATGTGAATAATGGTCGAATGCGCCAGCGTCTATCCAATTCTGGGGCTTGCAAGTTGTGGCGTGCGCCTCGGAGGCGTTTGCAAACACATATTATTGGAGCAATGGCTCCACGAGGCCACGACAGGAGCAGAAAGACTGAAAGAGGAAATCAAGAGAGGGGTCCGGTCCACGGTCTCAGCTGGAAGAAGATTATTATTGCCTCAGATTTAGGCAGTACCATTTACTGTTTGTAACTGTATTACGAGAAACACTGCTTCGGAGCTGATTTCAGAGGGAGAATGAGCGTCCTCTCTCGCCCATGGTACCAGTGGCCTAGAATCCACATTATTATTAGACCAGCGCTGAACATTGCAGCCTTGAGCATTTCCATACAAGTTGAGACTATTGCTACTGCTATCCCTCACTTGTCTGTCTGGTAATCAATTATCTTACTGTATGTAATGATGAATCTTCAGTCAATACGGAGTACGGAGTACGGATATTCAGCACTCGATTCAACCGCTGATCGGCCGATATATGGGTCTCTCGCTCAGCAGAATATCCACATTACTGTATTTAGCACTTAGCAGTATCGAATGATCCGAACAATCGAATCAGCTAGTGGTTTGCGGATCGATTTACCGAATTGCCGTGGAATGGCCAAGCTCTCTTGTCAAGGCTTGTCTATCGCCCTATGGCTCGTTACTCCTACCTTGCCCAGTCGTAAAGAGCGTACTTACGGACTATCTACTACTTTGCTGTCCTCTTTACAAGCACCATTCGATACTCTAGTCAATTATACAGTGCATCGACATATCTCCATCAAAAGAGATGCATCCTCCAGTCGTTAGCAAGAGGGTGGAGTGACTCTTCGTACGCAATACATTACCTTACTGGACGCTCTCCACCTCAAAGCTCCATAATAGGATCACCTTCAATAGTCCACTATGAGAAGCTATTACGTTGCATCATCATCCTCAGCCCCTCAGAAGTGGCGGTGTACTATCATCAGGTCCTTGAGCATCGTGTGGCTGAAGCTGAATGGACTCGATGGAGTCAGGTAGGTGAAGTGGAACACGAGCCCCAATACCTTGCAGGTGTTCACGGTGTCTGTTGTCTCTGGCTCTGGAAGAGAGGTGACGCTGTGATACTTTGCAGTTGTTGCCCAAGTACCCACGCCAAGTGACAAAATTGTCTCAGGAAATGGTTGGGTGATTCCTATCTTGTTGTCGTGCGTGTTGAGCCTGATGGGTCAGGTCTTTTGCTCTTCGCTCGGTGCATGCGTTTCTCCCTGATTTCCATGCTTATGTCGGACAGAGACCTCTGTATTATCCGCTCGATCAAGCTGTAGGGAATTCATTGCAAGATTGACAGGCACAGAGCTCTCTTATCGGAGCTTGCATCTGAAGCTTCAGCTTTCAGGAAAACTCGGAAATGGATTCCAGAAAGTTCAGGCAGAGAGCAGCGTTCGTGGTGGCCTGATTGATAAGGCATCTTATGAGCTTGACCTCAGACGTTCTCCGTCACCAGCGTCATGAATCTTGCTCCCAACAACTGTTTGCTTACTGGATGGATCACCGACAATGAGACTCTTAATCTGACATGCAAGGATACTCTACAATGCTGTTAATCATCCTGTCACCCAATTGAGAAGAGCATAGCCGCTCCAGCCCACCTACCCCACTGACATAAACGCTGCAAAGACTGAAGCCCGCAAAACAACATCTCACCACCAACCATACCTTACCTGCCTATCTCCAATCCAACCACGAAAAATGACATCCAAAAAACCCCCCTCGACATTCGACTTCCCCACCCACCTCACAGTAACCATCACCC
>NW_020798479.1:0-15441 GCF_002237265.1 Aspergillus thermomutatus | reverse complement strand
GTTGGGGATTGAGTTTGCGGGGAGGATGCCCCAGAGGGGGTGGACTTCTGCGAGGATTCTATCGGGAGGTGTTCGACGGCCCAGAGCGGGGGGGAGTCGTAGGTTTTTTGGGATACGGAGGTGATGGCTAGTGCGTCGAGGCTGGTGCCGTTGTATCGGAAGGAGACTGTCTTGAGGACGGCCTTGACGGCGCTGGCGCAGGTGTAGAGGGGGATGCTCCACGGGGAGGTTGGGTCTGTTCGCAGGGGAGAGACGCCGTCGGTGCGGTTGGCAGCGCCGTAGACGAGGCCGCAGCCGATGAGGGTGCTGTTGATGGTGGATGGGCTGGAGGAGGTCGTGCCGCCGCAGAGGGTTGCTGTCCTGTTAGTTTTGTCACGTCGGTGGGGGAAGGACTTACTGGCAAGGTCAAAGTCTTTTTGGGCGATCCCGTGCGGGTTCACGGTCGAGTTGCTGACGCTAAGATCGAGGTACTCTCCCAGACTGATTGTGGTCTGGATGTTGCGATATCCAAGGGTAAAGTTCGCCCTCCCTAGCTGGAATGTCTGTCCTGGCGTGACATCCAGACGGGTGATATTGGTAGGATCCGGATCGGTGGCATTGAAGTATGCCAGCGTCAGGAAGTTGTTATACCATGCTGCATTCCACGCTCTCTGCCATAGTTCAAAATCGTGTCCATTAACAGGAACACTGATTGACGGGCGAGGCTGCGCGAGATTCGACAGCCCTCCGTGATCTTTCAGCACCAGATTCACCACAGACAAGGTCGTCTCTAGATCCGACGGCAGCAGGAAATCGATTGCGAAGTTCAATGGCACGCACCGCGTCTCCGGCTGGACGAACAAGATATCCTCGTCCCAGGTCGACCCGTACTTGAGCGCCTTGGACGGCGCCGTATGATTCCGAAACCCTATCACCCCATCCACCATATCAACAATCAACCCCTCCACAGCCTCGACCTTCTCATCCAGAATCAGAACCTGCAGAGAACGATACGACGGTTTCGCATACCATCCCAGCGCGCTGTACGCGTCCGTCCCGTTGAAAAAAGTCCGGTACTGCATGTCGAATATACTCGAGACCGAAGGGCGGAACCCACTCGCCCCGTCGCGGAACACCCCCGCCAGCTGCTCAGGAATAAGGCTATCGTAGACGGCGGTACAATTCTCCAACAGGCCCTGCTGGTGGCACGTCTTGTTCATAGTCGTCCCCGGACAAGCCTGGCGGAGGCCGCAGTTGCGCGTGAACGGGGCATCGCTGCGAAACGGCCTGCCGTAGCTGAACGCCGATGTGCCTTTGATGTAGCCGAATGGTTCGGGCGTCGTTGACCCCGCCGGCTCAATGGATTCGTACAGGCCCAGTGGAGTCACGATCGAGGCAACGGAGACGACGCCGAGTATGATCGTCTGCGCGTACCCGGTGATGGTCAGCCTCTTCTGCACGCCGGATATGGCGGCCGTGCTGGAGCCGAGAATGCTGGGCCATAGGGTTGAGTGGAGAAAGCGGGCGAGCACATTCCTGGCCTGTTAGATCGTTGTCAGAATGTGGAACATACTACGTACCAACTGATGATCGAGTTCTCGTCGAACAGGAAAGCGATGAGAATGATGGGCAGAGACAGTGGGAGGAGTAATTGCAGGATGAACACGCCCGCGGCGATCAAGCCTGACACCTCTGCAACCGTGAGACTGGTCATGATATCACGCAGAGGCTGATATTCTGCCTCTGATGATTCAGTTGTCAGGACATATTTAAGGCTATGCTTAATTCGAGCCATCAGCGCGAATACGAGCCTGCCTCACTCACATTGGCCGACGGCCATTCTACACGAGATCTAAATTACTCTGTCCTTGGCGTAGCCTCCAAGCAAGACGATTCTCTCAGCCTACTGGTAAATGAAATGATCGACTCGTATACAGCCGATTGGCATTAGCTACCCTCGCGCTCGAGCCTACAACCCCAGTCCCGCCATGACCACTCCCACACCCATCAACAGACCATTGATTCCCGTCGCCAGAGCCGCATTAGTTCTCTGGCTCGGAGTTGGCGAAGAGGTCGCAGGATTGCCAGTAGCAGTAGCAGTAGCAGTCGCACTCATCCCCGCCATCGTCTGCGAGGTGCCCAGGCCCCACGTAGACGCAGATACCGACCCAGTTCCATCGGGCAACGCAGTTGCACGCACTGGATCGGGCGTGATAGCACTCGCGCTCTAGTCATCGTCAGACTCAGTCTCCATTGACAACTGGAAAAACATACGACCAAGTCACAGCACCCCTCGCCGAAACACACCGTCCCCTCGGAACAGCAGATCTGGTGCTTGGGGTTGTAGCACATTTGGTCGGGGTAACTTCCGTAGCACCATTTCAGGGACGGATAGAGCCCGCTCTGGGAGCAGCATTCTTCGTTGGTCTGCTCGGGTGTGCAGATTATTGTGTCGAATATGCCGGATGTCGAGGAGGCGGAGGCGGACCCGGTCGGCAGGGGAAGGAGGCCATCTGTTCCTGGTGTTCCTGTTCCCTTTTGTTCTTCAGTATGGGTAGTGAGTGTAGGGATGGGGAGGTACCAGAGTGTCACAGCAGGAGTTATCTTTGGCTACGCAGGTATCTAGTTCTGTCAGTAGTGGTAGGGTTGTCGCGGGAGGAAGTTATACAGCCATCTCTACAGCATTGTTCCCCCTTATTTGGATTGAAGCAGCCTGCGTTGTCGCAGAGGATGTTTCCTGCGCCGTAGCAGTCAGAGCAGGTGTTTTTGGCGGTACAGTTGCCATTGGAGTCGCGAGCGAGGAGGGAGAACTGGCCTGGGAGAGGTTTGTGCCATGTTGCCAGGGCAGTGCTTGCAAGGAGGAGGAGCAGCTTCATGTTTTTTGTCTGGTGAACTCTGTAACTTGCAGACAATAGCAGAGTTGATGATGAGACGGAGTGGAGCTCACTTATATATGAATACAAGCTCGCCAGTAGTGCCAGTAATGACTCGACTGACCCGTTAGATTAATCGCACTAATCGCAAAGTACATCCGTAATGCGTACTATGGCACGTTTACCTATAATTGTTGGCATCTTAAGAGGCTACTCTGATCTCATCGCATCTGCTCTCGCCGGTTCAGCTCAAGCACCCGATGAGACGCCAAATCCTCCACCACCTTCTCCGCCAGCTTTTCAAAATCCACCTCTCGGTCGTCATTCCACTCGTCAACAGCCGATTGAATGGCCTGGCACTCCCAGCACAGGCAAACATGATACTCCAGGCCGAAATGCTCCCTGAATAGCACCGAAGTCTCATCCGACTGCGTCCGCAGCACGCCAGAGGGGATGGTATCGTCGTGGTTGATGAACCTCCCCGCCCGTTGTTCCATACTGGCTTCGTACATGCTCGCCGAGCATTGGTGCGTATGCCACGCCAGGTCAATGTCCAGCGTCGGGACAAGAATAGTTCCCGGGCGGAGTTTGAACAGCTCTAAGAAGTGCTCGTAGCGGGTAATCGCTCTGGATAGAGTCCCGTGGACGCCGGGGCTGCGGATCCAGAGATATCCTACCATCTTGTCGACGAAGACACGTTGGCGCTCAATCGCTGCAAAAAGGTATGTCGCATCTGTGTCTGGGTGGGCGGCTGCGTAGCAGGATGCAGCGAAGGCGCTGTGCGGTGGCTTCTCTATCTTCTTTAGACGGAGAAGGTCGAGTTTCCTCAGGTAGAGTCTGTTTGTGGGGGCAGAGTCCCGATAAACGAATAAAAGAGCGGTATAGACCTCGGGCTTCGGGCTAAGAAGGTAGGCCAGTAAGTCTGCTTCCTGGCCAGTTAAATCCCTGAAGTTATCCCTTGCGCTGGATGGCAGGCTGAAACTCCAGTCCTCGGTGTTGATGCATTGGTGCTAACCAGTCAGCTTCGACTTTCAACTCGGACGATGACTTACAATCTTGCTCCATGGAAATAGCACGCGCCGCATACGCATAATCTCATGGGTCTCACAATACTTCCTGAACCACCCCGGGTTCAAGAGGGCCGAGTGCCACGCGATGAGAACATCTATTCATCAGCTCATTGCTCGGCTATAGATGGATAACATACCTAGCGGAGGACAGGCCGGCACCTCAAGGGCTTCATTCTCCTTCGACGCTAACGTCTCATCCATCTTCTTCAACCACACAACGAATCGCGCCACTCCAAGCCTTAAATAAAACGGCCATTTGACCTGCCGTCTCTGCGCAAAGCCCTTGTCCTTTACCTCGATCGTTTCCTGCGACGGGTAACCTCTGTTTTTGATCACTGTTTGCTTCTGCGGTTTGATGTCGAGGATCGTGTCTAACTCGGTCGAATTGAGGACTTCCCGGCGGATGTGGTTGATCGCCTGCAACAGTTCCAAGTGTGCGGAACATTGAGCAACATCGGGGAGGCACGTAGAATCAGTCAATGTAATCGGCGCATTGATGTTCTTGAAGATCGTAGGATCGGGAACCAGTATCCCTTCCTTAATGTGGAAATACCGCTTACAAAAGGAGTCGTAGCGCAGCAGGGGATTCAAAAGTCTGCTTTCACTGTGCAGTTCGGTCTGCGATGTCGTGCATAGGATGGTCATTTTGATCGTGGATGCAACAATACCGAGTCCTTCTCCGTTTCTTCTCGACGTTAAATATTCGGTGATAGATGCCATTGCTGGGCATATCGAAAGGTCAGTTGACCTCAGTGGGCCATGCCAAGCGTGAGGCGCAGCTTGCGAGTCAGCGATGGGAACAGGCGGAGTCAACGCCGGTGCCCGAGCATGGCGGAATACGCCTTGATGCATCGAATACGAACCCAGCAGGCTCCAAGCTCGGGTAGAGCGACACGTGAACCTGTTACCTGGGCGCAAGGCGGATTGTGTGTTGCCCGGAATCCTACAATCAGGCGCCATCCAGACACACGGAGGCTTGGATCCTGCAACACCACAGGGGAGAAGATATAAAGTCATACTCTGCTCCATAGTCATTCAATCACTCTCTTAGCAGCCTAACCATCCATCCAAATGTCGCGATTGTCCCGGTTATTTGACAAGTCCAGTCGGACTCAGCCTGTTACCTCGGAGAAATCAGGCAACTCTGCCTGGACTCAAGTCGGCAATGCAGCCGATCATCTTCTAGCAGAGCTTGAATCCCTCTACTGGACCGGTGTCAATGAAGAACTCGACTGCATTGTTTCCACTCTACGACAATGGCAGCAACCGCAGTTCCAGCACATCCACTCAGACGAGAACGATAGACTGGTCAGCGGCTTCGACACATTCATCGCCAATGTCATTCCGCAGTCATCGCCGACAGCCCCCCAGCTCGCCTCCCAAATATCTCCCAGTACAACTGAAGCCAAAGTGCGCCTGGTGAGAAGCGCGCAAATCCGTGCAATGGAGTTGGCCGCCGCGAAGGCCAGGACGAAGGTGAATCTCGCCGTGCACAAACGCCTGGCACAGCGTCCTATAGAGACAGATACCGCCAAGCGGCGAGCACGGCTGCTCCTTCAAGCAGCTGGATTCCTGGACATTGAGAAAACCATCGAGCATTCACCAGCATCAGGCACACCCAGCCCTCTCACCCCGCAGCTACGAATGACCAAGAAAGGGTTGAGAGGGTGTCCCATCCCGTCTGTCCTCCCTTGCAGTGAATGCAAGCAGGTCATCCGGGGGAACATGTTTGAAGCCAGTGGCAGGTCCACCCAGACGATTTGCGAAGATTGCTACTGGGAGCACCATTACGGAGACGCCTCGTACACCAAAAAACACAAGCATTCCATCGCGGATGAGGTCGTCGCCCGCGTCGGTAGGCATGCTCGGTGCAGGGCTTGTCGCAGACGGCATACGGAAAATTCGCGGCCATATATGCTGGGGAGCAGAAGAGAGATGCAGATTTTGGCGGACGCAAAGTACTTGGGCGTCCAGGAGGCGCGGAAGAGAACAGGCCTGTCGAATGCACCTATTCCCTTGGCGAAGGTGATTCAAGAAGACTACAACAGGCGGTCTGCCAAATATGATGCCGCTTGGAGGTCTGGCGACATGCGCCTGGTCGGGGACGAGTGGCTGTGTCAGGATTTCGTCCAGGAGAATCCATGGAAGAACATCCGTGTGGCTGTTCGAGTAGGACCACTGGTCTTTGAAAACGGCACTAAAGAGTAAGTCTGCTCTGCCGTGTGGAGGAAAAGTGCTAATGATAGCAGGAGTCGAAATGGGGCTGGAATAACCCTTCGTGATCCAATTTTCGGACAAGGGCAGCAAAAAGCGGACCGTATTTCCCTTGCCGTCTGTGGAGAGTTGGAGAGACAGCTGTGGCGCCAGCCGGGCATTCGTCCGCAGAAATTAAAACGCTTCCAAGCTATCCTGAAGCAAGTCGTCGGAACTCCCTTCACGGGCTGGCCTTTGTCAACGGCAGAGCACGAGATCATTGAACTCTTAGTGAAAGCAAGCAGTGACAGCGCATATGGTACACGATCCGAGTTGCAGGACAAAGTCAAAACATTTCTCAGTCCATGGGTGTCTGTTTATCTCAGAAGTATCGCGGGAAAGTTACTGGACAGCAAAACCACACTCGCATGGGACGCATCGACCAACAACTGCCAGCAATTCTGTGACTCGCTGCTCGACTGGCAGGTTTTCGGTCCCCTTCTTTCTGAGGCTTCCATCCTTAGCTCGGAAAAAGACCCCCCGCAAGCCCTCTACCGAGTAAGCTTCCTATGTCGCCCTGGCGCGACACAGAATCCCTTCTCTCACCCAACGACCATCAGCGACGTCCCATATGGACTGACAGAGGAGTATATCCGCCGCTTCCACTTTGGTTGTTACACTGGGCCCGACCTGATTGACTCACTCCACGAGTACTGGTTCGACTGGGCCGGATTCAAGCAACATCTCTATCCCCACCAGAACTTTTTCCCCTGGGACTGCACGGAAGCACTCTACCGCTACCCCGTCAAATGCGGTGACTGCACACTGTCCAAGCACCTCTGGGCCTTTCCATTCGATTCCTGGTCGATCATTGCCCTCCATCTTTCAAGAAACGCACTCGCCTACCCTCCCTCTGAATCAAACCCTCCATCCGAAGTGACCTGGATGCAGAACCGCCTCACCCTCCTCACAGCACTAGACACACTCTGCGCCGGGGCGACAGCCATGTCCAATGACCCGCACTTCCGCGCCGCAACAAAATGGCTCCACCTTCAGTCCGACCCAGCAACCGATCGAATTAAGCTAGGCGGTATCAACCGCGCACAGCCGTATAGCCACGCGCTGGAGCATCGCACGCACGACGAGTTCTTCGTCGCAAAGTGGATTTCGAACACTCGTCAATCCCGCGCTCAAGGCTATGAGACCTTGCGAGAGAAGCTGCACATGCCGAGGACGGGGCAGGAGAGGGACCGGGTGTTCTGGGGCCTTGAGGGGTGCGCGCCGCCTAGATCGTGTGCGGTGTCTCCGGTTGAGGACTGGAATGCGCCAAATGCAAACTTTGTGGTGTCGGTCACTGCTTCTTCTAGTTGTGGGGCTTGTGGAACACAGGCGATTGCGGCTGCTTGTGCTGCAAACTGTGGTGCAAGTTGTGGTAGCGGAGGTGGCGGAGGATGTTGATATTGCTGGTCTTAGTAACTGTGGAGAGTTCTGAAGTGCCTTTTCAGCAGGGTGTCAAGAGGAATGGTTAATTGTATAGTTCAAAGTCGCTTGAAATGAAAGTTTGAACGGGCCATGAACAAAAGAGCCTGAACAAGGGGATTTAACAAGGATTACCTCCATCATGTATTGTGTATTTCAATAAGCACCCTAATTCTATTCATCTGACTAGGTCAATGGACCTTAGACTATGATAAGCAAACACAATAATTCTACAGCCATGGGGATGTTACAAAATGTCAAATGCAATGACACCCAACATATTTCAGCAAGTTCACTCTCAGTGCAATATCTGCAATCAGAAGTTCCTAAGTAAATGCATCTTGTAGATATTCTTGAGGAACTAACGATTGGCATGCGATGGACTGAGTAAAACGGCGTGTTTTCTCCCTGTCACTTAGTTCAGCAGGGAGAGTTGCCATGGGCTCACTGCAGTAGTTCTATATCCTTAAGTGCCTGGAAATATCAACTGAATTACTCCTGGGTGATCTCCTATGGGATCTGTGCAAACTAAATAGCTATATGAGAGTCTCTGTATTGACAACTTCGATCTGCCGAGAATGAATTCCCGTAACTCCCAGTCCCTTCCAGTAGGCTCAGTCTTTTGCTCATGAAGCTCCTGAGTAACTAGTTAGTCATACTGTCATTAAGGAATGATTGACAATCCTCTCATTTAAGCCTTTAGGCTTGAACGTATTACGGTAAGCCGGCTTCTAATAATAATATCCGCTTGTATTCCCACGTGTGCTGTTATGTAGTGTCTGAAACGGGGCAGTCAATCCAAGGACTCAATATTATCCACATCTCGAATCATCGCCTTAATCATCTGTAGTCGTACGCGACGATGGCCTCAGAAATTTGAGTGTTCCACCAACCATGTATAAGCTCCCCGTAACAAGCACTTGCATTCCATCTTCACGGACCCCTGTTTCCCTGGCAAGCCTTACCGCTCTCTCAATCGTTGGCGCAGTTGTAACCATAGCCTGGGGATCAAGTCCCTTCCACACCGAGGCGTACAAAGCACATACGTCATGTGATCGTGGCTCAGAGGCTTTGATGGATTGGTCTGTCGATATAACGTATTTTCATCAGTCAAGATCTGCAGAAGCTTCTTCCTTTTCTACTCACCGATAGGGTCATCCTCTTTCTCCTGATATGTAGTAAAGATGACGTGGCCAGGTTTCACCTCGTTTCTGAAGAGTGCATGCGCTAAAGATCGTACGAGCGTCACCCCATCTCGCTCTTCTGATAAATGACTGAAGATAAGGGCGCGACACCTTACTATCTTAGCTGATCGCTACTTGAACTGGATTGGTTGACTTACTTATGCTCATTGTTGGCATTCCTGGCAAACCATTCTGCAGTTTGTTCTAAACTCAGAACGTTGTGCGCCCCGTCCACAAACCATTGTAACTGCCCTTCACCAATAATTTCGAATCTCCCAGTCAACCGGAAATTTTCCACACCATGCCGGATGTCTGCATCACTAAGTGTATGGCCAGGTGCCTTGGTTCGAAGAAATGCTTTAGTGAGCTCGAGCGCTAAGGAACAGTTCAACCGTTGAACTGGGACGCTGAGTACCCTACCATCAGTGGGAAGGCACTCATTCGCCGATACGAACGTCAGAGTAGTGCCTTTATCAAGAGCACGCTTTCGCATCACTTCCGCGGGGTCTGGTTCCTGGGTTACGGAGAAAGCAGGCGCACCCGATTTAAATATTCCAGCTTTATGCCAAGCGATTGTCTCGATGGTAGGGCCAAGCTGTGCAACATGATCCATTCCAAGCGATGTGATTCCGGTTACAACGGGATTCTGTATCACGTTTGTTGCATCATACTCTCCGCCATGGTGGACCTCGAAAATTGCCGCATCAACCTCTTCTCTGATGAAGGTGTGGAAAGCCAACAGGGCGAGAAACTGCAGGTAACGAGGCTGCCTAGCGACTCCCGAGTCCAGCTCTACATCCTTAGGCATAATGCGATCCCACACTTCGAAGAAATATCGGGTAAACAAATCTTCCGGGACCGGATGGTCGTCAATTTGGATTCTTTCGCGAACGCATTGCAAATGTGGGCCGGTGTAGAGTCCAATCCTCCTGGGAAATCCTGTCCTCATGCTATGTGCATGAAGAAAGCTCCGTGTAAAAGCACAGGTGCTACCCTTCCCCTTTGTGCCGCTGACATGGATTACATTCAAGCTGTTGACCGCATTATCCTGGAACAAGTCAGATCGCCAGTGTATCGCAGTTCATTGATATCTCGTACTGAGTGCCCTAAAACCTGCAGCCATTCCTTCATCCCAACCAAGCTCGGTAGGCCTCTGAGAGAATTTCGATTAGTTGTCGTTGTATCTTGGGCTGTGGAAACCGAAGTTGTCAGACTCGTTGGTCGGGCTTTACGTCTTCTACTTTCGAGGAGTTTGAGTGCATTCTTCGCGTTGTTAGTCCGGGTATCACAGCTCTGTGGAGGGAAATACCTCGTAAGTCCGCTTCATTGTGGCTTCTGTGATGGTTTAATTCGGATTCTTCCTGAGTCTGTCAGTGTCAGGTAATCTCAGCTGGCACGTGGCACACTAAGTCCGTTACCCCGCAACAGCTACGAGACGCAACCGCCCTATGATCCTATCTGATAATAGTTGCCGGGATTGCACCAAGGGATTATAGTTATAGACTTATTTTTACGGTGCTTGCTACTGAAGGTTTCGGTTGTCGGCTGTCAATCAGCGCCTAAAATAAACTCCATACATGCCGTCAAAAAACTTGCGTGGCTTTGGTAATGTAGTCATGCCAGTGGGAATTGAAAACGGGAATCCAATATACCCGAGCCTCTGATGCCATGTTTGTTCTCGCCTCTTGCAGAATATGCGCGCTATCCGTCTCACATCCAGTCATTAAAAGCGCATGAGCGACGGAACAACGCACAAGACCAGCATTGAAACTCTTGTCCTGGCCCAGGCGCTCCAAGGCCGATAAAGCATTTCTCCAGCGTGAAATCGCTTGCTCCGACTCAGACTGCATATGAGAAATCCTCGCCAGGGAAATCCAGACACGGAAAATGTAGAATTGGGCATTATAGTCCGGTTCACCAGAAGACGAAAATGCGCGTTGAAGCTCCAGCAGAAGCTCCTCCGCCTGCGCAAACATGTTTCGTTCCAGGTAGGTCTCCGCGAGCGACATTCTTAGCCGTCGGCCCGTGGCAATGTCTTGAGTGCCCTTCTCTCTCATTGGGGTCAACTCCTGAATCAGGAGCTTTTCAGCCTCAAGCGGCTGGCCCAATGCGCAACGTAGGTCGGCGACTTCGGAAAGGAGGACCCGATACCAGCCAGTTCCCTCAAAGTATTCGTCCAGAAGGCAGCCTTGAAGGATACCATCGAGTTGAGCCAGGGCTTTATGGAAGAGGCCCTGGAGTCGAAGGATCTTACCCAGAGTTATGTCTCGGGCTCTTGAAGTTATTTTTTCAAGAGAGGAAGGGGCAATGTCCAGCGGCTTCCACTCTGACAACTCCGCTTTGGCTTCGATGAGCTTCCCTTTGCGAATTAGGTTCTCCGCGAACGAAATGACAAGCTCCCCACGTTGGGCGTTATATCTCCTACTCAATTCCAACTCTTTCTCTTTGGGTACAGCCGCGTCGTGCAAGAACCTATACAGGGCGCTCTCCGACTCTCTCAATTTTCCCGACATTCTCATTACCGAGCTCTCCCTAAGTGCTAGCCAGGCGTTAAGAAAACGATCACTGTCATCTTCGAGGAGCTTTTTGGTACGGTCAATCGCTTCGACCTTCCATTTTGCATTCGAAAACCGGGAAGCGGCGAGTAGAGTCGATGCGAGTTCGTGCCGAAAGGAGGCAGGGTCTCCGTGCTCGAGACACATCGTATCGTATTCAGAAAGGGCTCGACTCAGATGGGGTAACAAAGTCCTTCCAACGTCTCCATTTCTGTAGCAGGCATTAGCAACTGATTTTCGAAGAAAGATGAAGGAACCTACAGCGGCTCAAGGAAGCGATTCCTCGGAAACGCATGACAAACGAGCAAAAGAGCTTGCCATCGCCATTTCCTCACATCAACCGATGATAACCGTTTTGTAGCACAGTACTGGACAAGCGGATGAATGGAAAAGCTTCTAAGCCCCTCGGACTCTTTGTTGCAGGAAATCAGCGAGAAGGAAAGTAGCTTCTCCACGGCCATGTCAAACTCAAAATCTCCTTGGATGACCTGGACCAATTGTTTGTCCACCCCTTCCATTTCCGCATTTACCTCGGTCATTTCACCATCCTCACTCCATCTTCTTTGGGGAGTGGTGCCTCGATGTAGAAGCATTTCCGGAATTGAAGATGGTTCCAGAAAAGAGAATAGAAGAAGCAAAGAGACAGCTCCCGAGGACTCCCGCTCCACTTGCTTAAAATTGATTTCCCAGGTCGTTAAGACCAACTTTTCAGAGTCTCCAAGACGTGATGCGAAGCCAAGCAAATCATCTCGCCGAGTCGTATACAGCCTACAATATTCCCGAAGACTTCGATGTCTTGAGCGAACGAATGCCCCAGCCTGTACCAAGGCGAGAGGGAGAGACCCGAGAAGTCCTGTGACGGTCCTTGCGTCTTCAATATCACCTTCGGTAGGGCGCTGGATCCCTGACTTTTCGAGTAGTAGTTGCACTGCGTCGTTCTCCGTCAGGGGACTCAAAATGTGGCCGTTCTCGGCTATGCTGCCAATCACCGCCTGGTCACGACTGGTGATAATAATGTGGCCCCAGTTCACGGCCGGGTAAAACTGATGAACTGGTACTGTGTCCAGGTCATCGGCGTTATCGAACACCAAAAGCCATTTACTGTTTTCAGGACGAGATAGCCAACTTTTAACAGCTCCGATCTTGTTCTTAGAATCTCCAAGCCTAAGAAGGTCATGTAAGCGGTCAAAGTCTGCCGAAAGCGAGACCAGTGATGTTGCGTTTATAAACCCAATCCCTGTCGTATACTTTGACAAATTCCGGACGGCATAGTGCAAAGCTGTCTGTGTTTTCCCCGTCCCCCCTGCGCAAAATTAGCAAAAGAGTATATACATATCATCATGCAGGAACCTACCAAGGCCACATATTGCGAATGTCCGTCTGCTTTGTGATGGCTTCTGGTCTTCATGGAAGTACACATCCAGCATATCAAATACATCATCTCTTCCGCGGAAGAACGAGCATGGCTGTGTCTTTAGGTCGAATGGAATGGAAGACTCTATGTAGAAGTCAGTATGGCACGACAAGAATGTCCCTAGAATTCTACCATTGTTTTGGTCCGTGAGGGACCGCGTTTCACCCGAATGGCCACTGCCCAGGGTCTGAGCAAACTCTTTCAGCCGAGAAAGCACAGGGCGAAAGGACCGATCCTGCGAAGATCTGAATCTGGCAATATTCCTATGGTCGGCGAATTGGGGGACGGTGATCTCATAGGGAACATTTAGAATCGCGGAGCGCTGGTCGACAATCTAAAGGCGGTTTTAGCCATGTCAAACAATCAAAGGAGATGGAATTACTAGTTTTCTTAAGAAAGGGCCGATGGAGGTGAACTCGAGCTCGTAGAAGGATGCAAGGTGGATCTTTCTTCTCCTCTTGAGGAAGTCCTCAGTGATCTCCAACAGGACCTCGGAGTCCTTCTGCAGTGTCCCTATAAGCGCGCGGGGAGTTCTTATTGGCGAAAATGCTGAGACAATATTTGCCAGGACCTTTCCCATGGCTGCGAGGCTGCTACCGTTATGAGGGGTGCCTAACCCTTGTCAAAAGATGATGTAAATCCGAATCCTCGGGATAATCGTACCAAGGAATAAGATTCCATATACAGCCTGCTGGACGTGCTCTTGCTCCTCGGTACAACCTATCAACAGCGCCTTCAGTGGCTAAGTGTAGGTCCTAAATTGATCAAACAAGGGGCAGTCACCTTCTTCGCTACAATTCCCCCCAGGCTGTGGCAAACAAACACAATAGGCCGGGATTTCTCCTTAAGGTCGAGTTAGCGAAATATTGCTGAGAACGGGCCGGGCTGTCACTGACATCTTCCGTTGTCCGGAGATCTACTAGCTCAGCGAGCAACTTCAATGATATACTTCGTAGATCTTGCTGCGCGGTAAAATTCTTGAAGCGGGCATTATATCCAAAGGTCATGATACGGATGTCTGGAATCGCCGCAGGTAGAAGATCTCTTAACCACATTACTGCAGTTTCAGTGTGAGTCCATGTGTGCATAGGGTCGCCGTTCAGGCCATGGATTGCGACCAAACTGTATCCTGATAAGCCGCCGTCGCCTTCCATAGCAAAATATAGGTAATGATGCATCTGATTGATAAGAAAACTTACTCGAAAACGATATTATTATCCCAGCTTTTCTCGTCGGTAGCAGATGTGTTCGCCGGGTCATGAAGAACGATAATCCCGTATTCATTGTCCTTAGTCATTGTGTGGTAACCTGGGTAGTCTAGATGCTGAAAGACAATTCAATTGAGTTGCAGGAAGAGAAAATTGCATTGGGCTGGGCCTGGCAGTTAAAAGGTCCGCGATCTGTTGAGTTTGTGACACAGGGATGATTCATGTACCGCCAATACAATCGCCTGAGGAGCCGCTGAGACATAGTACGGCTGTATCTGTCCGATCATTGGGTGCGAATGCAGAGATCCGACCTCTGATCTTCAATTGTCTTGCAATTCTCATGTAGGACACCACAAATGGTATGAGGACGGGAGATGCTAGAATCACTAATGCTATGACAGCTCCGGGCGTCTGTGGGACTAGATGGAATATAGATAATCGCCAGCATAGATCCTTCTCTCGGATGAGTAGACTGCTTATCATTTCTGGGTAAGAACTGAGTTCTTGATATTCAAAGCAATGATACTGTTAGAACCCCGCGCTGGGCTGCGAAGATTAACCAACTGAGGCAAAAGACCTATTATGATTCAACCCCTTGGTTGAATCATGCCCAGCCACCATATATATGCTTAGTACTAGATAACAGATACCAGGGCGATCAATGAGAACTGATTGCTCTATCACCAGTCGCTCTCAGATGAAAATTAGTATATCAGGTACACAGATGATATACACAAATGAGGCCAATTCAGGCTAACATTAGGTGAAAATTATTAGGAACCCTTCCTCAAAAAGCTCTTGGTATTTTCCTGTCGTGTAACTATGCCTCCCATCTGGAACCAGCACGGCCCATAGATTTATAGTTTATAGATTATTTATAATATTCTCTTAATAAGATATCTTATGTCAGATTGCAGGTAATATCATAATATGATTATGCTGGTAATCTGAGCATATAGAGGTCAAACTGGGACATATTCATGCTGTGTCCATGAATGTATGTGATTTTCTATGTAAGGAGTGATAAGACCAGAAGTTATGTATATTCTAGTTAAATAAGACTAACTAGAATAGGCAAGATAAGTAAGTATAAAATATATAATCTAGTACTAAAGATACAGTACTTTAACATACCTCCCTAGCTAAGAATTAGTAAGAATTAGCTATACTTACTAATATAAGTAATAGTTAACTGTTATTTACATCTGTTCTGGTCATGACAGGCTTAACGGCACCACGCGGCACTTATACCTGATACTATCCTCCAACATGTACAAAATATATAATAGTGTCGATGCTGGCCCCGCTGGATTTGCTGGATCTGCTGGCTCTAAACCAGAACTTCTGGTGGATTGATTAGTTCAGCCTTCTTAAACTACATTGCCTTACCAATATTCCTCAAATCCTGCTCTTATTGTAACGGGCAAATGCCCGTAGGGTGCTCGAGCCCATTGAGGTCATATCCAACTCGGGCACGAGCTTCCAG
>NW_020798478.1:0-15527 GCF_002237265.1 Aspergillus thermomutatus | reverse complement strand
TGATAGGTACGTTATGTGAGTAGCAGTAGACAGAGTGTGCTGTGGAGTGACGTGATAGTCTGATGGTGGTTGAGAAAAGTAAATGAGGGGGGGAGTGGGTGGGGGGGGAGGGGAGGAAGGGGGGAAGGGGAGGATATAAAGGTGGTAAGATAGTGGGGGGGGGGGTGAAATGACGGATATCTTAAGGTAGATGGAAAAAATGGACTCGCGGGGAATCGAACCCCGGACCACCCCCATGCTAAGGGGGTATTATACCACTAAACCACAAGCCCAACTGATATCGGGATATAAGATATTATGCTTTATGTCTTAAAGCGGTTCTGCAGGTCTCAACAACCTAACGCCAAAAGCATACCTCTGCCACTTCGTATGGCCAAACTAAACGCTAGGATCTCTGTCATCACCATCCCTCACCTTGACTAGGAGGTCAAACGAAGCCGACAAAGCTAAATCCTACACATAAATTGGCCTCACTTCGCGCATTCGTTGGTACGGTGTTAGAAAGCACTCCAGATTTCAGCAAATGGCTGTCATACCTTACGGACTACGACAGATTGAGGCAGTCTCGCAGCCGATCAGTTGGGCATCTGGCCTATGCAAGATGAGTTACTGCAGAGGTTGGGTAGTACAAAATGTGTTGTCACTTGTCAAGTGCCATCAAGTTCTCGGATGCGTGAGATTGCGGAGCATATTGGGCGAGTTAAGCATCGTCAGACTCATCTTTTTACGGTTATATTGTGAGTGTCATCTATTGGGCTTGTGGTTTAGTGGTATAATACCCCCTTAGCATGGGGGTGGTCCGGGGTTCGATTCCCCGCGAGTCCAACTTTTTGCTCCATGAATCCGTATAACGGATGATGAGGCGAAATTCTGTCTCGAGCTGATAGGAACATTAACTATCACCAAGGAAAGGGAGGCACAATGGCTCTGGAGGCTTGATCCTCTTTAACAGCAGAAATACCATGCTCGAGGAGGGCAAGACCTTGGTATTAGATCGGCAGCCATCGATACTCAAGGCCCAGAGGACCAGAACCTTGCTGTATTCGAGGGAACGAGCAGTATTAATATGGGCGTCAAGGCCACATTATCCTGCCCGTTGTACCAAACCCATCAACCTACTGTGTTGCATCCAGGACGGAGGAACCAACCCATGAACCAAGGTCTGTCTCACACTGACTGTGAGAGGTCGATATAATAATACTAACTGTATCCCCTATCAGGGATCAATGCTCCAAACGAGCAGGACTGAAATTAGGTGGCCTTTCTGGTATGAACCCTTGGGGCTGGTTTACAACAGAAGCTTGCTTCTGTTAATTAACATTGGATATTGTGGCGTTTTGTTGGATATGGTCCATGGCCAGGATTGAATTACTGGGCTTGATCGGATACGCCTAGTCGACTGCGTAGAGATGTAGTCATGATTTGTTGGCTGACCGAGCCACTGCGTCGTTATTATATGTATACATTATGTGGACTTGAGGGCTACCTAGCATGATATTTTCAACATCTGTATCCCTTGACATGATCTTCTCTTTGAAATGTATATCTGGGGAACTCTCCAATGTTCCAATGTCTATATAGCGTCCCCGCTCCTATAATTCGCTGGGACCCTTCCCATTATCAGGGATTGGGTACTTCATATGGTAAGTCACTGGTAACTTAGTCCCTGGGATTTCATCTTCCCAGGTGATCAACTGTTCGAAGACCGTACCATAAACCCGCAAGCGCCAGCTGTTGTTGCGTGCCTGGATAAACAGATCCAGCCCTGCCGACGGAGCATTTCTAGCCTGTACACCGGCCAGTTGCTCTGCCTGACTGAAATAGCTGTTAGTCATTGGTTCACTAAAGTGGCAGTCAAAGTCAGGCCTTGAACATCGGGGAGAGGCGATGGCCCCAAAGGGAGCCATTTTCAGCGTTGCTTTGGTCACGAATGAATTATGAAAAACATAAGGAACATCTGAATTGAGCTGAGCGAGAGCACAGTATGATGCAGCAACCTGAGTTAAGTCTGAACCAAAGCAAAAAAATGGACTCGCGGGGAATCGAACCCCGGACCACCCCCATGCTAAGGGGGTATTATACCACTAAACCACAAGCCCGACTTCTTGAGAAGGCTGGTATTTTTTGACAATATAATCCAGAATCACTAAGACAGAAATGTCAACACGATGAAATGTCGATGAACAATATCTTTGGCGGGATCTTCACCCTTCCTGGGCCATTGGCCCATTGCAGAGAGCATTGGAGTAGAATCAGGAAATATTGCCCAGGGCTGCCTTCTTCGGTCATTTTAAACTTCCAAGTCTCCTGCAGCTTGCCAGATAGCCCTCTGCTATGCGTGATTTTGTGTGTTTGGGTCAATCACTCCCAACTTTCGTTTAGGCTCAAGGGGGTAGCTTATGTGTGTTTCTGGTTCTATCATCTATGCAAGTCACTTACTGCTATAGTAATTGGCATAATATGAATGTAAATATAAACTACCCTGTCAGGTTAGTAGTCACTCTTAATCGACAATGTTAAGACATTGAACTTTCTCAGGGTCACCACTCCCCAGTGCACCAAAGAATGAGTTGAATAGATCCTGGACTTTGCTGGAAATGATTTTCTCACTCCACATTTCATTGTTCAGACCTCCTCTCAGTACGCGCAGAAAGTGTTGAAAAAACAACATTGATGCGCAATGTCAGACTTGTATGGTCATGGCAAGTCTCTAATAGTGCCATGGTAACCTTTGTGAGTAGATTTAGTCTTCATCATCAGATACCGGATGTCATGGGAATTGACAGGGCTTGCTCATGGTTTGTGTAGTATGGTCCTAGTTACTAGGTCTCAGTAGGTGATGGTCTCCGGGCCTGTCACTTGCTAGGAAAGAATGGATGGTACCTTACCTGTTGCACCGTCACCGAGTCAAAATATACCTCTGACCCTTCTGTGGGACAATTATCCATACATTGTCGACACACTAGTTTGCATGACCCCATTCCCAGTGTTGTAGGCACTTTCATGCTGTCTCGCCTTGATCCAGCGACTGGGTTTTGACGGTTTGCAATTCAGCTTCGTAGACCCGGCTTAGATAACTATCTGGTCATCGTTTTGTCTACGCTAGACGTGTTTGCAATGCCTATTATTCTTCTAGTTGGGTGAGCATTTGACCATTAGATAGAGTATGGACTAGCCCTGGTCCGGTAAAATATATCATGGTGTGGGTGCACTGCTAAGGCACAGATACATTCAATCTCACCCATCGTGTGTGGAAATCAAATCTCATGCATTAGGCCTGTAAGCGTTACCCAAAGACTGACTCTAGCCAGGATCCGAATAACTCTACTAAATAAGATAGAGCAAGGCTATGCTTTATAATCGGACTCTTCCATACTTCTACAGTGAGTTTGAAATGCAGTATATAAGTCTTTGCTTTAACAATCTAAAAGAGCTCTTGGGTGTCAACAAGATGGGCTTGTGGTTTAGTGGTATAATACCCCCTTAGCATGGGGGTGGTCCGGGGTTCGATTCCCCGCGAGTCCAGCTTTTTGCTTTCTTGGATTTTTTGGTCGCCATTCATCCGTCTCCATCTGAAGCATTGGGCGGGGTGTATCTATTATTGATATCCAGCAAGGAGTCAAAATGATCTGATGGTAGGTATTGGCTCGCACCATCACTTCATATAGTCGTCTCTCCGGATGAGATCTATCTGCATCCTAAACGGGCAGGTGGTTATCAAAACCCGAATAAAACTCAAAAGCATTGCCACTACTACTAGGCATGTAATCGTCAAGTATCGTATTATTAATTATGAGAGAGAATTACGCCACACAGGTCATTCAATTAAATGCATCTCATTTGCAGCGTAATCTAATTTGCCTCTTATCGGAGAATCTCTGCCAAGTGCCAACAGGGTTACATCGGCCCCTGGAGCCAAATGAACGAAGACCAGAGAGGCGGTCAGCTTTGTTGTCTGATCGCAATGAAGGTCTCTTCTACCGGCAGTTGGGTCTGCTCAACGCGAAGAAGTTGTTGACGGTGGACGTTTTATATGATATAGCCATCGAAGCAGAGCAAGGACCTGTATATATATACCCATGCATGCAAGGTATGAAGTACCTTCATTCTCTAGGAGGAGTCTGACCTCCGCCAAAGCTTAGCCTTCCAAGTAAGCTCAACACTATCCCGTAGATAAGGAGGCTCTCCTCCCTCTTGCTTCTGCAGATCATTACCAAAAAAGAATTCATCTCCGGGCAGAGTAATAAGCAACACGAGTTCATCAATTGTTATTGTCATGGATATCTATCGCCATCGTCGTCATTAATATTACCCCCATCAATTTGATAAGAAAGGATTCAAGAAAAGCCATTCATGATCAGGAGTTTGCTCTGCAGTGGGCCGCAGGACTCGCTGGATCAAAAGGCACCATAGCGACCCCATTGGCTTATCTATTGCATATCACGGCCTAGTCCAGTGGCTGCTTTGGCATTCTATCAGTCATCCATCACACCAAGCAGCGAGATAGACTAATTTCCAAGCGAATTCCGTATCTTCCGAGATGCGTCTCCGCTTGCGCAATGAGCTTGGACGCATTCAAGCTCTTCTCCGATGGCAACCGTTGGCTTCCCCTCTTCTGCCAAACGAACAATACACCCATGATTGGTTGCTTATCGAGTCTTGGATGCGATTGTTTAGTGATAATCGCGCATCCATGTCTTAACCTTCTAACGCCGTCGGTCTACGCGCATTTTCTCCAATCCAAGAGAGGGGCCCCTGTTGAAGGCTGGAACTCTGCAGCATTCGATTGTTCTCTGAACTTTCCATGTCTGTCTCCCGTCTCCCTGGCGATAGGCTGGAAGCACAAGGTGCTTTCCCTACTGTCCCGATTAGCGTGGCAGACATGGATATCGTCATATAAATGCAGCCAGTCCTTCTCGGTGAACTTGGGACTGATCTTCATCCGTACCTGCAGGCCTCACTTTTCCCTTCTTTCATCTCCCCTTCGCTTCACCCAGTCGAGATGTTGTTCGGCTCGGTGGTTTCGACTGCCCTCCTGGTTCTCTCTCTGAGCGTGGACAGTGCATCTGCTGCGAAACATGGACGGTTCGGTCAGAAGGCTCGTGACTCGTTGACCAAACGAAGCTCGTCATCGTTGGTTACCCACAAGCCAGAGACTCGCTCAAGCCACAAGGACTTCCGGTTCTTGAGCAAGGATACGAAGTGTATGTACTGTGTAACTTGCGTCGAAATTGATGCTCGTCTGACCAAAATGTTGCCGCAGCCTACCTCGTGAAAAGTCTGCCTGACGTAAAGTTCGACATTGGTGAGATGTACTCCGGCTCAGTTCCCATCGACAAGGGCAACAAATCCAGAGAGCTTTTCTTCATCTTTCAGCCCACCATCGGTGAACCTGTCGACGAGGTCACCATCTGGCTCAACGGAGGGCCAGGCTGCAGCTCCTTGGAGGGGTTCTTCCAGGAGAACGGCCGATTCACCTGGCAGCCGGGAACATTTGCCCCAGTTGAGAATCCTTACTCATGGGTGAACCTGACCAACATGCTGTGGTGTGTATTTTTGATCTTTGCCGTTGTTCAAGAGATTACAAGTCCTGTTTCTGACGCGCCTTGACTGTGGCAGGGTCGATCAGCCTGTCGGCACGGGCTTCTCCACCGGCAAGCCGACTGCCACGTCGCAGGAGGAGACGGCGGAAGACTTTATCAAGTTCTTCAAGAACTTCCAAGAGATTTTCGGTATCAAGAACTTCAAGATCTATGTCACCGGAGAGAGTTACGCGGGCCGGTATGTGCCTTATATCTCCGCCGCAATGCTGGACCAGAATGACACGGAATATTATGATCTGCAAGGTGAGCCTCATATTCATGACTTTACTCAGCAGGTATTGCTGGTCATATACTGACCATATTTACCTCAATACAGGTGCCCTCGTTTATGATCCATGCATCGGCCAGTACGACTATGTGCAAGAAGAAGCGCCTGCAGTGCCCTTCGTGCAGCAGAACGCCAACCTGTTCAACTTCAACGCAAGCTTCATGGCGGAGCTGGAAAGCCTTCACAAGTCATGTGGCTACCAGGACTACATCGATGAATATCTGGTGTTCCCTCCCTCTGGTGTCCAGCCTCCCAAGATGTTCAACTACACGAGCGATGCTGAATGTGACGTTTTTGATATGATCAACGCCGCAGCCCTGGCTGTCAACCCCTGCTTCGACATCTACGAGGTCAACCTGATGTGCCCTCTTGCATGGGATGTTCTTGCCTTCCCCACGGAGCTTGTCTACCAGCCCGCCGGCGCCACGGTCTACTTTGATCGTGAAGACGTCAAGCGTGCCCTGCACGCTCCGAGCATCAAGTGGGCCGAGTGCTCGAGCGAGTCCGTCTTTGTGGGTGGCTCTGGTGGCCCCGAGCAAGAGGGTGACTTCTCCGCCAACCCCATCGAGCATGTCCTCCCGCAGGTGATCGAGGCGACGAACCGGGTGCTTGTTAGCAACGGCGACTACGACATGATCATTCTGACGAACGGTACCCTGCTCTCCATCCAGAATATGACCTGGAATGGCCAACTGGGCTTCCAGTCGGCTCCCAGCACCCCAATCACGATCACTCTTCCTGACCTGCAGTATGCCGACGTCTACGCTGAGAACGGCATGACCGGAGTGGACGGTGCCCAGGGTGTCATGGGGGTCCAGCACTATGAGCGCGGATTGATGTGGGCAGAGACCTACCAGAGCGGACACATGCAGCCCCAGTACCAGCCACGGGTGACGTACCGTCACCTGCAATGGTTGCTGCGCCGGATCGAGTCTCTGTGATTGACTCTGTATATATGTGTATGATGAAGCATATAAAACGACAGATGGGGGGGCTCTCTTGTTATCACCGACGTAAATAGCAGTCATTGTTCGAATACTACGCTATACTCCATGAGGAAAAACTATCCTGAGACCTGAATCATTCCAGGAATCCATTCCCCGGTTGGGTTTGACTAAACGCCGTCAACCAGTTCAGCTTTCACGCAAGACTGATATCAAATTTTTACCCGTCCGGGTAATTCTATGTTGACTGACAGGGGTTCCTCAGTAATGTAGCCGCAGGCCATTACCTACTTTCGAGGGAGAGTGAGCCCACTTGCAAAAGTAGGTATTCATTCACAGTGGACAACAATCTCCGGCAGTGCAATGGGGATATCTACAGACCTGCCCAAGGTGAAATGGGGAAGAGTATGCGCTCTGTAAGCATACAAAGCAACCATCTGTCTACAGAAGGTCTCAGCTCTCGCCTGTCCCATGCTATAGTCCACAGATGTGATCAAGGATGCCACATGCTTAGCTATATCATGAATGAGAGTCTACTCCGTACAAAAGCTTCAAATCATATACATTGGTGAGATATGATTACCTATGGTGCGGACTGCACGACTCGTGAGAACAGATAGAACTGGAAGTATAGCTACCTGAGAGCTACCTGAGGTGACATCCCAGTTCGCTTGAAGACAATCCACTCCCGTATCGTCTGCTGCACATGGCACCCTCATATTCGTCTGCGCCTTATACATAACATGTAGTAGATCCTTCGTCTATCTACGCAGGTGGCATATTCAGGGAATAAGATACGTGACCCTGGGTTAGCCCACTGTTTAGTTTCGACAGACTAGCTCTCACGATTCTTAGTGAGTATTGGCGGCAGGGATGAGGTGAGGGATATCTGTATTATTATTGAATCATTATTATTCAACAGTAGCCCATACTGCCAGATAGTGGACTCGGTGATTCGATTGCTGGCCTGTTACTCAGGCGAGGGAGCAACCGTTACTTAGGGAGGACAGGAAGTAAGACACCGTCGCACTCGAAACCTGCTCTGTCCTCGGGCCCTGGGGAGAAGGAGAAGAGGGAGGAAAGAGAGACAGAAGTAAGAGCTGATTGGTAGTACGTAGCTGAATCAGATGATGGTGGGTAGTTACGGGGTCTAGTGGACATTATCGCGACAAGTTGATACTACCTCTTCAATAATAATGGCAGTGTATGCCAATAGAGACGAAGACGGATGCGGGAATGAATTGATTCATTTGCATTTGCTTTGCCCCAGCAGATGCCAAGATCCAAGGACGATCGATACCGGATCTGGACAAGACTGAACTTCCTTGCACGCTACAGTAGGCTACTGGATCAAAGCGTCGACAGTCAACTACACGGAATACGTATTGTTGGGTAATATAGACGATATTAGCTGCTGAATCCTTGATCTTCAAGAAATGATAAAGTCCAGGTATGGAGAACTTTCTACGGCCGAGAGGCGAGGTCCGAATCCTGGCATCACCATATCACCTGTGTTACAGAGTACAATAGGTAGAATGTACCGTAAACGAGGCACGTGAAGGTACGCAGGACTTGGTACCTAAGGTACAACCCCGGTAATAACCTTGTTACCTTACCTTACACCTTACTGTAGTCTTTGGTACCGACCATTTCCCAAGTGGGAATGCGGCAAACCTTGCCCTAGACGGGATTAGCGCGGAAAAAGGAGTTGCCGATGACGTAGAATATCTACAAACACTTCAGCACGTGGACTTCCAAGATCATTATCATTATCTAGAGTTTTCTGCGCAACCCCTGGCCATGGATTTGCTCCTTTCACAGTGCACTGGCTCAGATGGAATAGACATGTACTTGATTGAGAAGATTAGCATAGATATGGCAAAAAGAAAGACAATGATTGCAAGAGGTAGATAACAACAAGAACAAAAGAACTAACTACGTACTGTAAAAAAATTTTTGACGGTGGACCTGAACTGGTGCCTACCTAGGGCCTTGGGTCAGAGCCACTCCTGAGAGTACCAACAGGCTATGACAGGCTTCATACCCTTGCTGCATTTTCACTCCTCCGACAAATGAGCATACAACGGCTCGGGATCGGGAGAACGGGTGGCTTCGTGCCACCCATTTTGCTTCCTTGCTTGACATGTTAGTTGTCTGACGGGGAATGCTTTCCTGTATGCTTTGTCTAATACAGGTGAACAGGCTGCTTCGGAGCATGTTTGTGTCTCCATGTCATGGGCTCATGGCAAGGTTGGCACGCACTTGGCAGAGTAAGTGACACTAGTCTATGAGTGGATTAGTGAAACTCCCACCTAAGCCAGCCGAAGCCACCAGACCGCCGCCTCCACCGCTTTCTACAGCCGGTTAAGGAAAAAGGAAAAGAGCCCGCAGCCCCACCCTCATACCCACAAGCCACTGAGAGCAGTTGCTTTTGGCCGGTGCGTTACAAAGTAATTTACCAGGCGGTTTGGGCTGTACAAGGACATGGGTACCTAAAGGAGATCTATGTATTTCAAGTGTAGTCCAAATAGTGACATATATGCAGCTGTCTATCTTGCTCTGATATAATTTTCTGTTGAAAAATAGGATAGTTAGTCTGAGAATGGTGATGATTCAGAAAAATACTCCTATATCCTTCCAGGTACCTAATATCTTTTGACCTCAAGAGAGGCTCCTTGGCCACGGTACTGAAGTATGATAAGTAATATTACAGGACTGAACCGCACTAGTAATAATCTAACCACGTTCAGACCCATCAGACCCATAGGGAACCACTGTAGATAGCCTCCCGTCTTCTGTCGTCTGTGTCCTAGAAAGGTATTGCCGTGGGAAATGCTCAATCAAAATGCATTCTGCTCATCATTATTATTGCGTTTCTCTCCCTTCTGATTGTACAATTGGATCTGGGTCCATCAATTTTATCCTCTCGACTCTCGAGGCTTCCTTTCCCCATCTTCCCTGCATTGTCCGAGTCCCGAGCAGACATCCCCCTCCATTGGAGTCCCCATATATAGATCTTGGGTTGCCCACTATTTTGCGCTGACATTGTTCTCTCCCTCAACTCCTGCAGTCTTCCTTCTCCCATCCTTCGGCCCTCTTCCCCCTATCCTCTTCCCCCTATCCTCTAATCCAGGTGATAGCTGATTCTTTACAGCTTCTCTCGGTTGACTCTTGCCCGCCTCAACCTATCGACCCCACATTTCCCTCAGGACTGTGGTTGTGTTGCCTTCTCAAGCTGTCAGATCCCATCCTGTGAGACGGTCTTTTCTAAGATTGTCGAGTCTCAGTGTCTATTCTTGTTTCATATATTACTCCTCTCATCCTACTGCGAATTTTTGCGCCTGTGACAAACGGCATCCTGGCCTTCAGCTGTACGGCGTAGCAGCAGCAGCAACAACAACAACAACCAGAATCTCAATCATATACCCTCAGCGCCATTCTCAGCCGAGAACCACAAATCATTGTCCCTTGCGACAGGCCTCGGACGATTTCGCCCCGAAGTAGAGCCCGTGGACGGATATCCTCGTGTTCGACAGCCATTGCGCCTCTTTTTGGCCCCGAGCAACAAACCGCTGAATCCGCCCCTCTTGGCCTTGCCCGTTTAACGAACAGAAATCGTGACCAATCAATTTCCCAATTGCGCCAATAACGGAGTCGAAGAGACAGTAGATCTAGCTCTGAGCGACAAGAAATCCGACCTCGAACCGGACCATTCCGTGCACACGGCAATCCCAATCGTCCCATAGTAGCATCGCCAGACCCTCCAGCCATCATGCCGTTGTTCAACCCGTTTCAGAAACACGACCACACAACTTTCCATGGCGTCGTCATTCCCCTCGCCGATGCCCCATCGCATGCGCGCCCAGAAAGCCCAGCCCTGGAAAAGAAGGGCAACCCAAAGGAGAAAACTGACGATTTCGGCCTTGACAAGGCTCCTTCTCAGGAGAACGGCTCTGCCGCTTCCATTCCCGAGTGCAGCCATCTGACCATTGAAGCTCTCCGTGCTGAGATCGAGTCTGATGTTGCTGCTTCGGGGCATGATTCCGCTTATGACCGTATGTCCTGTTGTCCACGAATATTGAGACTTGGATGCTTCTATTTTTCCAGTCCCTCGGCCCTTTATCTTCAAACGGAGTCTACTTTTTCAGCCTCAAGAATATCCGATCTAATGTTGTCGTGTTCTAGGCAAGTCAAAGGTCATTAACCGAGCAATCCAGGATATCGGCATGGGCCGTTATCAATGGGAATTGTTCGCTCTTTGTGGGTTCGGTTGGTTGGCAGACAAGTAAGTTAGACGCTCCCTTTTCTTAGTTTGACTGTTCGTCGCTAATCGTTCTTGCAGCCTTTGGCTACAGGTAAGAACGTTATCAATGCCAGTGCATAGAACCCCAGACACTGATCAGATTAGGGAGTTGCCCTTACATTAACCCCGGTCTCGTCTGAGTTTGGCATTTCTTCCACTCGGGTCCGTTTCACAACCTGCGCCTTGTTCGTAGGGCTTTGCCTGGGTGCATCCTTCTGGGGTGTCGCATCAGATATCATTGGACGTCGACCAGCCTTCAACATGACCCTCTTTATTTGTGGTGCTTTTGGTTTGGCCGCGGGTGGTAGTCCCACATGGATTGGGTATGTTCATTCGATATTTCTGCCCGCAGTCTGGGTCGAAATTCGCGGCTAACTTACCTCGAACCCAGTGTCTGTGCTTTGTTCGCCTGCCTGGGCCTCGGTGTCGGCGGTAATCTGCCTGTTGATGGAGCTCTTTTCTTGGAATTCCTGCCTTTCGCTTCCGGAAATCTCTTGACCATGCTGAGTGTATGGTGGCCTGTTGGTCAGCTTATCGCTAGGTTGGTGCTGACCGAACCGTCGATTCATTTAAACTTAACAAATCATCTAATAAGCCGTTAGTCTTCTCGCCTGGGCCTTGATCCCGACTTATAGCTGCGCGGATGACCTGCCCTCCTGCAACGCAGTCGGTGACGGAGTCGCCTGCTGCGGCAAGGACAACAATATGGGCTGGAGATACTTCGTGCTCACCATGGGCGCCCTGACCTTTGTCATGTTTATCTGCCGCTTCTTCCTGTTCCATCTCTACGAGTCCCCCAAGTTCTTGCTCGCTCGTGGTCGTCAGGAGGAGGCCGTTGCTGCGGTCCACGGGATTGCCTACAAGAACAAAGCCAAGACCTGGCTCACCGTGGACATTCTCAATGAGATTGGTGGTTACCCCGAGGAGAACACCCCCCAAACCCTTAGCAACAAGCAAATTGTCGAGAGATACCTGTCCAAGTTCTCTCTGCAGCGCATCCGCCCCCTGTTCGCGACCAAGAAACTCGGCATCACCAGTAGGTTTCCTTCTCTCCAGAGTCAATATAAACCTTACGCTAACCTGTGCTTCTCCACAGCGGTCATCCTTTGGTTCTGCTGGACCACCATCGGAATGGGCTACCCCCTCTTCAACGCCTTCCTGCCCCAATACATCAAGAACGCCGGCGGCTCCACCGAGACCTCCACCTACATCACCTACCGCAACTACGCCATCACCTCCATCGTCGGCGTCCCGGGTTCCGTCCTGGCCTGCTACACCGTCGAGATCAAGTACGTCGGCCGCAGGGGCACAATGGTCATCTCGACGCTCATCACCGGCATCCTCCTCTTCTGCTTCACCGCCTCCACCGACTCCAACGTCCAGCTCGTCTGCACCTGCCTCGAGGCCTTCTTCCAGAATATCATGTACGGCGTCCTCTACGCCTACACCCCGGAGGTTTTCCCCGCCCCCAGCCGCGGCACGGGCACGGGCATCTCGAGCTGTCTGAACCGCATCGCGGGGCTCTGCGCGCCCCTCGTCGCCGTCTACGGCGGGAGCTCGAGCCCCCACGCCCCCATCTACGCGTCTGGAGCGCTGATCCTCGCGTCCTTTGTGGCCATGTGCTGTCTTCCGATCGAGACGATGGGGAAGCAGTCGCTATAAAGCATTTTTTTTCTTCCTTTTCTCTTCTCTTCTCTTCTCCACCTTGTGGAGTGTGATACCCTTACCAGAACATGGGCATGAAAGATGATAAATACCGAAAGTCGCACATATTCTCAGCCCGAAGAAAAAGAAAGGGAAAAAAAAAAAAAGTCTACATCCGTTGGTGTTTTCTCTAGCCGATGATACATGAATACCTCCGTGATGATGCCATGCTTGATGAGGTGGGCTTGGACATGTATACCCTGCTGTTTTGTTTATTCGGATGACTTTCCTTCTCCGTGGGTGAAAGTACCTATCCCGTCTCTCTGTAGTTAGCGGATGCGCAATCAATGTATATATCACCAAGTGATAAATATGGATATAAATATGGAGAGATATTCATGACTGCATTGGCCGTCAGATGAACGTTGTAATCACCATTGCCCCCTCTGCATATATCTCTATGTCTCTTTACATTCTACTTCTGTACACTTGGGTAGAACTGGCATCTACAAAGCAGTCAAGCAAGCAAGTACATATCCATCGGGCCAAGATTGGGGAGCATCGATGGCGGAGGGAAAAGGATCGAATAAAACGCAGGAACAACCCTGTTGGCCATGAGATATGGTGTTGTCATAAGCCCAAGATTCTCTTATGCATGAGTGACACAGGAAAAAAAAAAAAAAAAAAAGAAAAGTAAAAAACGGCATCAGGAGAGAAAGCAAAGAACAGCCAGCCAGCGGACGGTACATGTATGCTCCGGTCCAACGCAAACATAACAGAAACAGAGGTGACTATCATAAATCCATAACAGATGCAAAGTCATGACCCTGGCGCAAACCATAAGCCAGAGCGATATGTAAACTATGTGGAACCCATTACTCCCATCGAACGTACATGTTGGACACATCGTAACGGAGAGAAGGTATTAGACTGGATTCGGTTGAAGAGAAAAAAGAAAGAAAAGGAACAGGAAGCAAACGTAGGACGGCTTAGACGACAGCCTGGTCCTGTTGCCGTCTGCCTCTCTTTTCTAACAAAGTCGCATTGTCGAGGCTCAACTCGAACGGTTGCCGCGACTGCCGGCCGATGCTCTGCTTTGCGGCTGCCGCAACGTTCGCGCTATGTGTGCCATAGCCCTGCTGTCGAGGCTGGTGCGCCTGTCTAGCTTGAGCAGCGTGACTGGGCGCTCCCAAGTTCGTTGACCGTAATTTGGCCTCCATAGCTGCAACATCTCCCGCGTGCTGAGAGGCTTTGGGGATCTTCGCCGGGGGGTAGGCGTCGTTCTGGACGCGTTGTAATGTGATGTCATCCTCTTCGTCGTCATAGTCCTCGTTCAGGGGGTTAAGAGCCGACTGGAACCCGGTGGTCGGGTTGGCACCCCGGTATCCTTGTCGGAAATTCTTGCGCCGTTTACCTTCCTCTTCTTGCCGATGTACTGCGTAACCGACATCGAACACCTCTCGCAAGTTGATCGCACCGGGGGACCGGAAATCCATGGGACGATCCAAACCGGCGGAAGCCGGACCCAGTAACCGGGCACTTACAGGCGCGTAAGGTGCCTGATCGGCCGCTTGAGCATCCAGGGGCTGCTGCTTGGTTTGACGAGCAGCGAGTGGGGTGGCAAGCGGGGGCGCATCGTCGGCTGCTTCGGTCGCTTCATCTGTCTGACGGATCCACGGGTGAGCGAGGAACTGCTTGATACTATACCGCTTCTCGGGGTCGACGGTCAGAAGATGCGAGATGAGATCCTGAGCCGATTTGGAGATGTCGTCCCACCATGGCGACAAGAAGGTGTACTGGCCCCGCGCGACCTTCTCGGTGAGAACCTGAATACTTTCGTCGTAAAACGGAGGAAAACCACAGAGAAGGGTGTAGAGGACACAGCCAAGGGCCCACATGTCGACGCTCTTGGAATACCGTTCGTCCTTGACGATCTCGGGCGCTGTATAGCCGACGGTACCACAAGGGGTCATAGTCTGACTATCCCAGATGACTTTAGACAAACCAAAGTCGGCAATTTTGATCGTGCCTATCCCACCGGCTCCAACGCCAGGAACGAATTCGCCTTCATCCACCTTCTCCTCATCTCCGGGCTGGACCGGCCTGGGGTGCTTACTCGGCACGAAGGGTATAGGGTAGAACAAGAGATTTTCTGGCTTGATGTCACTGGAGCAAGATAGGATCAGTTTTCTTGCTTTCCTGTTGTTACACACAGAAGCAGGGTTTGAGGATACGTACCGATGAACAACACCCGAAGTCTCATGAAGATACTCGATGGCTTTAGCGACCTGGATGATGACGTGACGGCTGAGGTCTTCACTGAAATAGGTCAAGCGCACAATCTGATGGAACAGTTCGCCCCCTGGACACAGTTCCAGAACGATATAATAGTACTGGCGCGACTCGGAGAATTCGATCAGTTTGACAATATTGGGGTGATCGAGTTGTCGCATGATCTGGACCTCTTTCAAGATGTTCGCGCGCTGCAGCATATGTTAGCATATTCCGCTACCGATTGTTCCTGAGTGTTGGGGGATCAAAGGAAGGGACGGTGTGAAGGGAAAGGGCGATGGTAAAGGGAGAAGAAAAGGTGCCGCGAGTAGGATTTGGGAGATGAATTGCGCACCTCCGCAGCTTTTGGTTTCTTCCTGAAATCCGGATGAAGATGGGCGTCGTGCTAAGAGAAGAAGAGAGATTGGCGAAATGTCTTTTGAGTAGAGCGACAGACCATAGAAAAGCGCAAACGCAAGAAACAGAGATAGAGA
>NW_020798477.1:0-15613 GCF_002237265.1 Aspergillus thermomutatus | reverse complement strand
GGTGGAAGGAAGCGGAGGGGTGGAAGGAAGCGGGGAGGAGGAGAAGGCCTTTGAAGGTTGTTGGTGAGTCGCTTGTACGCTGAGCCTGGTATAGTGTGTCCAGTGCCACGGAGTCGAGGTAGATGCGCTGGATGGTTGCCCGCCAGTATCCAATGTCGGGGACCGCGGGACTCGGACTCGGACTCGGACTTGAGATGAACTGCCTCGGGTCACCTAGGTATCGCACTCGGGATTGCCGAGCGTTGGATTCCTTGCTAATGACTACGCGGAGGAGGCGGTCGTTGTCGGCGAACTCAAGCGAGTCGACTACGCCGTCGGTTTCCTCGTAGCCTTCGCCGGGGGGATAGACGAACTCGGTGTTTGTCTGCCCGAGGACGTACTCCGCGGGGGAGCCGATGTCTTCCTCGTCCGTGAGATCGTAGATCTGGATTGTCTTGCCGAGCGCAATGGCGAGCAGATGTCCCTGCATGGACACCGCCATGCGGTGTCTCGCGTACCGCTGGCTGAGCGCCAGACAGCCTGCCCTGCCGTCAACGAGAGCGCGACAAACGGACGTCCAGAGCGGGTACAGGTATCGAGACAGCGTTAACGCGAACGCGCGCGTCTCGTCCTGGAAGTCGTGCACTGTCACGCGTGCGCCTCTGAGGACCGCTAGCTTCGTGCCATCGGGGGAGCGGCCCAGGGCGGTGAGAGATGCGCAGTCTGCTGGTAAGCCGCATTTGTACGTGACCTTGTCGATCTGGGTTCGATATCCCAGGAGCTCCTGACGGGCGACTTGACCAAAGTAGGTGTTCCAGTCCTGCTCGCTGAGGACGCCGATAGTTGGAGGGAGCGGCACTGGAGCTTCGGCTAGGGCTCTCTGCAACATGAATGGAGTCGATGCTGCACGGTGCCAGGACTTGCATGTTAGACGCGCAGAGTAGAATGATTCTAGATCGAGGGACAGCAGGATTGCCTGGAGGAGTTCCGTGGGGAGATGCGTAGCCATCCTCCGCTGGATAGGCTACAAGAGTGATGGAAGAAGAAATCCAGATAAGTGCTTGCCAAGTGACCCATCATGTCGACTTTTTGCATGTCCGGAGTCGTGCGGCCTTATATGCAGTATAAATTGACTTGAGAATGCTCTGCTCGACGCCGGAAGTATGTACTATTCGCTAGTAGCTACTTTTGCCGGGACATGCTCAAGCCGGCCGCTTGTGTAACTGGCATGGTTCGGGGGACACTCGGCTAAAGGTCAGCAGTTGAGTAAATGTGTCGGACATCATAAGATCTCTGGCAGAGATGTCAGACCATGTTGTTCTTGATTCAGGATAGATTAAGGACTGGAGAAGAACAAGTTGATATACGGAATGGAGGACATGACGTGCAACTGCGAGTCTGGATCCCGATGGCCGTTCCTCAGGCCTTAAGGCGGCGATTGTTCGGCCCCATCGGGATTCGGCATCACAACAGTGGGCTGAGGCGAGACAGTAAGTGAATTGATTGCCTTACTAGTTGGAATCAAGATAATTAGATGAGAAGAACATATGTTAATTTCGTTGATATCATGTCGTGACCCTTCTTCCTGCAGGTCTATCTGGCATTCCAGCTAAAGTAACATCAACAGACCACAATAAGCAATCCAGGATTCTATTCCATATCCTATGACATTCCCTGTTTGTACCACCAGGCGTTGCCACTTTGATTTTAGCTATTAGGACGTATGATCCGCATGCAAAATCGCTTCAAGTCCTAGAGGTCTCAAATACGTCTGCTTCAACTGTCTGAAACAAAAAATCGTTGCCAATGGCCGGCACGGAGTATTGAAGGCCGGAACAGCACCCTCACAAAAGTGCGTCAAAAATGGCGACATAAGCTGATAAAAATGCCCACGTCATATGTCTATTCATGAAACCGCTCCTTGCGGCCAGTGTAGGCGGGTCAGGCAGAACGTGGCCTGATCTGGGATCTTTGCGTCCAAAGACTGCCCGTCCGCGATCTTTGCTTGATCAAAATAAATGGGCAAGGAAAGAAGAGTGTGCCGATCGATACACATGATTGTCCAAGCTCGAGCAAATCCCAACCGGTCAACATGGACACATCTCTTAGATGATGATGTGCTTTTCTCTCTTGTAAAGATCTCTCAAGAGTTTCAGTTGGTTGACACCCATACTCTGGCGGGTAAGGCTTTTGGGTAAATCGACAATCGCCCGTCGGATCAATGCCAGGCCCATATGCCCAAAGAAGCCCATGATCCTCTCGGCAGACGACTTGAGCATTGCAGAGAGCAACGTAATGTGTGTTTCTTGGATTTCATTTGGCGGAATCATGAGAATTTTGTGCATCGTATACCAGAACATGGTGTTGGGGAACGGGTTCCTTCGCGGCGTCTTGCCGAAATTGCGCAACGTCAGCGCGGCATATCCGGCCCCCAGCGCCGTCATGCGATCCGCATGGGCTTGTTCATTGATAAAAGGTCCGTCCGGGCCCTCACGCCACCAGCCGATGGCCTTTCTGCCAGCCTCGGTTTTCTCGTTGCCGTAGAAGCCCCAAAGCGCAGGACAAACGACGCGGTACTTGGCCCAAAGGATGTCAACCATGTGGTGGCCCTTGTAAATGAAGGCGTCCATGGAGAAGATTTGCGCAGCCACAATGCCAATCGGCTCCGCTTGGCCCTGGTTGAGGGATGCTTCCGTGATGAGAGACGAAATCAAACATTTGGAGAATATGTTCAAGGCGTAGATCAAGAGCGCCGGCACCTTGTTGTCTTCTGAGTTGGCGATGTCCTCCGGGGGAAATGCGAAAAACTGCCGCACATCAACAGATGGCTCCGCGATCGATGCAGCTTTTTCCAGTGCCGAACGAATCTCCTGAAGCTACACGGAGTGAAGGCAATATAGTCAGTATTGATAATTGACCGGAAAACAACAAAGTCACTGCACTCACCTGGGTTTTGTTGGCACCCTTGCCTTCCCGTAGTTGACCGACACATTTTTTGATGGACCGACGGATTTCTCCCATGTTCTGCTTAACGACCGGGTTGGTTTTTCCCTCGTCCTTCAGGTATTGTCGGAATTTCTTCAGGTGTTGATGGAGCTCCACGTAGCGCAATTGCACCTTGGTCTCCTCCTCAGTCTGACGAGCACCGCCAATCTGCTTCTGCTGCTCTGCCTGAGCCTTTTGCGCAGCCTCTGCCTTGCGTTGTGCGGCTTCTTGTTCAGCCTTTTGCGCCTCCGCTTGTCGTTGCCTATTTTCTTCCTCCAATCGTTCTTTTTCCTTACGTTCTTTCTCTTCTTGCTCAGCCCTGCGCTTCTTCTCGGCCTCCTCTTCAGCTTTCCGCTTTGCCTCTTCGGCCGCTCTGCGCTCCGCCTCTCGTCGCGCGGCGGCCTCCTGCTCACGCCGTAATTTCTCTGCTCGTTCCCGTTCTAATCGCTCGGCTTCTCGACGAGCCTCTTCCTCTTTCCGACGCTTTTCCTCCTCGATCGCTCGCTGGTGAGCTCTGAGGGTTTCCTGCGCTTCCTCCCGCACCTGATCATGACGCGCAGCAACTTTGTCGAGTGCTGTATAGTGTATAGCCTCGCGCTCGCTATCAATGCGGTCAAGTCGTTCGTAAAAGGTTTTTCGTTCCCACGCTTTGACCTGCTTTAACTCGGCACTGTGGATTTGCAATTGTTCGAGGTCCCTCGTGAGATCCAGCAGAAGCTGCCTCGACGGGCTATCCAAATTTGCAGGATAGCTTATTCGACCCATTGCGAATGTAGATTTGTCACTTCTGTGCGAATTGGCCGACGATCCGTGAGACGCAAGGATTCGACGAGAGATTGAGATGAGAGTACGAGTAGAGACTTGATGGACGTAGGACGTAGGCAGGAAATTTCGAACGGATGGATATTGGAAAGGGCCGTTGAGAGAAGATCAATGCGTCTTTTGCGAGGTCATCTGCTCAATGGCGATCTAATCCGTGAGATAGACCATAGCGGTGGTCCAGAGGCTTGAGATCCAATAATTCAGTCGTTCGTTTATGATTTTCGCTGTCCTGGAGTGAGGTTACTCGTCAATGATGTGCTGAATGTAGGGCTATATGAGGAAAGCGATAGGTGTAGAAGTCAGGTCTCATCACTGAGGGAAATCAGAGGAGAAGCATTTGACTTGAGAAAACTCGAAAACGTGATGGAGCTGGATTATCTAGGAGAATCTGCCCAAGGTATAAGGTTTCAAAAGGTGAGAAGTGTGCGTGTGAAAGAGGAGACTCGATGCTCTGGCATTATAAAGGGAAATAGTGTTGAATGCATGCCATATCGGTTAGATGAGGAATGGATGTACGGTCTCCGATAACTGCTAGCAAAGACAGAGATATCAGGTTAAAATCATACCTTTTCCTCCAAGAATTCAAAGACGCAATGACATCAACAGAAAATGCCAATGGATGGATATCGGGAGAACGACAGTTCCCCAATTGAGAGAGGTTTGGATCAATAGGTAGATAGGTATTGCTGTTCGCACTCTTTGTTTGATGCCGGAAAAAGGTTCGACCTCCGTACCAATGGCGAGCCTTGATTCCTTGAACCTCAGGAGTCGAACTTGATCAAACAGCGCAAACAGCAGCAACGCACGGAGAGTGCGCTGGGCTGGTACCCTTAACTCTAACTACGAGGGAGTCAGGACCGTTCCTCGGTCGGAGCTGCAGAGGATGGGGCGTTTCGCATCATCATCATCATCTACTCCGTAGGCATGAACATCATTAATGAAAGTCGCTACTCTATTTAGTGACTACATCTCCTGACTGGTCTGGAGGATTGAAGATAACACGGAATCACCACCGCCTGATTCTCTCCTCTCCTTTCAAACATAAAATACCGAAGCCCCTTCGTTACGCCGCCAACACTAGGGCCAGGTCACGAGTCCTGCTAAGTTGCTTCAGACAGCTACAGTGGATCCCACCAGATGGGCCCTCAGCCAGTCAGCTATTGGGTGGGTTCCATCATCCACTAAGGTACCTTATTGTATTATTACCATTCGATACATCTCCGTCCATTCTTACCAGACTGTGCTGTGCTGTGTGGGCGGTTAGGGAGGCGAAGATGGCCCTCAATAATTGTATATCTACGACTTACTGCTTGAAGGCAAAATTAATTGGGGATTGTAAGTAGACTCGACTCTAGTTCATCACTACCTACCTAGGTGCTCTCTAAACTGAGATATACCATGATTACCAGAAGAACGCAGGAATGACAGCTAGGGAACCGCCGAGAGAACCAGACGATCCCGTCGTCCCTCAAGTATGGTAACTTTGATTTAGTGACGGGTTAATCAATCCTCGTTGACCTTTGCTCATCAGCCTTGGTATCATTCTTCTTCATTATTCATTTCAATAGGAATCTGTAGCAGGAGGATCATCATTCATCATTGACAGTACTTGGAAACACTGAATATCAAAAGCAAAAGAAAGCACAATATCGAACAACATGGACAAGACCGAAGCCAAACATCGACCTTGAGTATGAGTGCTCCAAGGTCGTCTCCCCCACATCCTTATTATTGTTCTCCTACTCCGTAGTTTACTTGAAGACCGCTAGAGAAGTAGTTGTTCTGTTAGTTGACTCCTCTTCCTGATATGCTAGACTACTTGTAGACTAAATATATCCCATCCTAAAACTTCATCTTCACCCTCTCTCTCTCTCTCTCTTTCTCTTCTTTCTCTCTTCCTTTTTGCTTCTCACTCATCTCCTCCCTCTCTCTCCTTTTTGCTTATCTTCCTCTCCTCCCCCTCTTCCCCCCACCATACTCGTTTGCTACTACCCCCCCAATCATTCCTTCAACATCAAGTAGAGTCAATCTCTTGATAACGATCAATAATCATCAGCATCAGCATCGTTCTTCATCTTCTTGTCGTTCTCTCTTCGGAATCAGAACCTCGTCGCTTTCGCCTCGTACTTTCTGATTCAACATCGAATAAGAAACGTTAGAGACTACAAAAGTACTCCTCAGGGGAACAAGAAATCAACAGCTCCTTATCCTGCTTCGCTATCAATTCCCCCCCTTTTCCCTTCCCCAATCTGGACTCCTCTGTGAGACTCCGATCACTTCCGCGCAATCTCCATCAAATAGGCCCCATTATACTCTCAACAGACCACCGAAAATATATAACACAGGAGAACAGAAATTAAGGAGGGTTCCAAGAGAGATCAACTGGAAGGGACACCCTTTTTCGTTATCCTCTTGTGGTGGTTGTGGTTGTGGTTGAGAAACAGCTTCCCTCCACTTGTTCGGTCCTTTTCCTCCACTCTCATCTCCCCGGTCGACAGCTTCATTCTCTCCTTTGAGCGGCATCGACCTTTTGACATCTGTCTGTGCTAAATCCTCCTCAATCCTCTTTCTTGTCCAGTTAGGAGAGGTAAAGGGCTTTGATTGTGAGCTGGTCACCGCTTTCTTCATATGAAAAGGAATTCCCGCTTCATGCGTTAAGGGGGAGATAAAACGAGGGAAAAAAAAGGACGTCATTCTTCAGCAGCAGAATTCTACATTAGTTGGACTGTCATTCAGAGGTGAGTCTTGACTCTTCGCAGGGGACTCATTACTGCATCCTTTCTGATTTCTATCATTCTGCCCTCGTATGATTGCCCCTCCTTGCCGCTTTCCGCTCTCCAAGTGGTTTGTTCCTTCCATTTGATACCTACGATCTTCGTTGATGTCACTCTCGCCGGCCCCGTCACAGCTTCCGTGGGCCCTCCTCTTTGATCTCCCTCCATCCCATCCAAATCATGCTTTGAATCTTTTCTTGTTGTTCTTTTGACACCTTCTCATCTCCACTGTTTCCTAATACTAATTTGCTGTTCCGTCTTGTTTAGTATAGTACAAATTGCCTGTCGTTTTCCAAGCTTCCTACGGTCGGCCTTCATCGCGGGTAGCCCCACAAAAGTGAACAAGTCGCCTTCGAACTCTCCCTTATAGTCAAAGCAAAGGCGTCCCTCGCAAGACTCAACTCTAGAAGATCAGGTCGTTCATTGACTTCTGAGAAGATGGATCAACAGGGCCAATCCGGGGTTCCTGGCCCCGCTGGCCGCAAGCTGCATATAGCTCACAGGAGAAGTCCCTCTGAGCTGACTCCTCTCATGAGTATGTTTGACAATATCAAGAAAAATCAACTCCAGTCATATGTTTTCTCGTGCGACCATTCGCTGACGATTCGATTTTGACAATAGTGGAACAACTGGCGATTCAGCAACAGATTGAGCTGCTTCAGCAGCAACAACAACAAATTGCAGCGACACACCAACAGTATGTCAACATGGGACTTTTACAGCCACAGCAACTGGGCCAGGTTTCTGCATTCTCTCCTTCGCTTCAGGGCGGTGCGTCCATGGGGGGCGTTTCCCCTCAGATCAACGCCTTCCAGTTTCCCCAGCTAGCCCAACAACAGCTTGGTGTACCCATGAACACTCCTACTCAGCACTCGCACCGACGCAATCAATCCGCACTTCCTGGTTTGGCCATGGGCCCTCCCCCTGCCCCATCCTCAGGCGCCTCCGGATACTCTGATTACAACACCCAGCAGGGTAACCATCAGCAGAAGGAAACCAACAACCATGGGCGTACCCGGGGGCCTCCAGGTGGTGGTCACCAACGTCGTCACTCCCTCGCTTTACCAGAAGCTAAAAAGGCCGCGGAGCTCGCTCAGCAAAAGAGAACAGCATCTGGCTTCCAATTTCCCGCCCCAGGCGCTGGGGGCAACTCCGAGAACCTATCAGGCTCGGAGGATAAGCCGACCCCGGGCACAACACAACCTCCCCAAGGGCTTGGTCTGCACCGCGCCGGCAACATCCGGGCTGGTGGCCATGGTCGCAGTCAATCCGTCGCAGTCGGTAACTCCCGAGGATCGCTGTCCGGACGCGGTATGGGTGGCTTTCAATTTCCACAACCCAGCGACATCGGTGGGCAGTCTGAGAACCAACGGCGTGGTAGCCAGCCTGGCCATGCGCGCACCTCATCCAGAAATTTCGATGGTAACTGGCGCCAGCCTAACAATCAGAATCAGGGACAGGACCAGCAGAAGAGCTTCGGACAGCAAGGTAGCGCTTTCCAACCCGGCCACCGCGCTCGCGCGTCCATCAACCAATCGGTTAGCTCTCTCGGCTCCTTCCAGTATCCCGGCCAGCCCCAGCTTATCCAGCTGCCTCAGGGGCAGGTTGTTATGGCACCACCTCAAATGTTCGGCGCTGGCCAGCAGCTGAGCCCATTGCAACTGGCACAGCTCCAAGCCCTGCAGCAGCAAAACGGTCAACTAAGTGGTCAAGGGCTCGGTTTGCAGGCCAGCCAACACGCTCCGCCACAGCTGTCTGTTCAGCAGCAACAGCAACAGCAACAGCAGCGCAAAACCCTATTCACTCCTTATCTGCCTCAGGCGAATCTGCCCGCCCTTCTGAGCAACGGTCAACTGGTGGCTGGTATTCTTCGAGTCAATAAGAAGAACCGTTCCGACGCCTATGTGACCACACCCGATCTGGACGCCGACATCTTCATCTGTGGAAGCAAAGACCGGAACCGTGCGCTCGAGGGTGATTTTGTTGCCGTTGAACTCTTGGATGTGGACGAGGTGTGGACTCAGAAGAAAGAAAAGGAGGAGAAGAAGAAGCGCAAGGATATCACAGATGCTCGCTCCGGTAGCACCGCAGGAACGGACAAATTATCGAGGTCGGACTCCGGTGCCAACACCGATCGCCAGGAAATTGGACCTGATGGCAGCATCCGGCGTCGTGGCAGTCTGCGCCAGCGACCGACACAGAAGAAAAATGACGATGTTGAAGTCGAGGGCCAGAGCCTCCTCCTCGTCGAGGAGGATGAGATCAATGACGAGCAGAAGCCTCTTTATGCGGGTCACATCGTTGCTGTCATTGAGCGTATTGCCGGTCAAATGTTCTCGGGTACTTTGGGGCTCCTTCGGCCCAGCAGCCAGGCCACAAAGGAGAAGCAGGAAGCCGAACGGCAGGCCAGAGATGGTGGTCACGGCCGTCAGCAGCACGATCGTCAACAGGAGAAGCCGAAGATCGTGTGGTTCAAGCCCACCGACAAGCGTGTCCCCCTCATCGCTATCCCTACTGAGCAGGCACCCCGCGATTTCGTGGAGAAGCATCAGGATTACGCCAATCGTATCTTTGTCGCATGCATTAAGAGATGGCCCATCACATCCCTTCATCCCTTCGGAACTCTCGTGGAACAGCTTGGTGAAATGGGCGATCTGAAGGTGGAAACGGATGCTCTTCTCCGGGACAACAACTTTGGTGCCGACGAGTTCTCGGATGCCGTGATGAAGAGCATCGGCTGGGAGGACTGGTCCGTTGGCAGCGAGGGCGAGGCCCTCCTTGAGTCTCGCCGGGATTTCCGTTCGGAAACCACCTTCACCATTGATCCAAGCGGAGCCATGGAGCTCGATAATGCCTATCACATCAAGTCTCTGGACGATGGCAAGGTGGAAATTGGTATTCATGTTTCTGACATCGCCCACTTTGTGAAGGCGAACTCCCTGGTTGATCGGGAAGCAAAGAAACGAGGCACTGCGGTCTACCTCATGGATCGACTGGTCAATATGCTGCCTCGGCGAGTCTCTACGGAGCTCTGCGCTCTCCTTCCAGGACAGGATCGCCTTACGGTCAGCGTTGTATTCAATGCTAACCCAGATACCGGCGCTGTCGACGAAGATGTTTGGATCGGCAAGGGTGTCGTCAAGAGTGCAGGCAGATTGAGTTATGAGGAGGTTAACTCTGCGGTCAGGGGGGAGTCCGATTTATCCATGGCCGGAATCTCCACCAACACCGTTCAGACCCTGAATGTCAGTAACCCTTTAACCTTGTTCCCTCCAGGACTGAGCACTGATGTAATACGGTTTGTAGGCCATCACACAGAAGTTCCGAGAAGCCAGATTTGGCAACCGTGTCTCGAACATGCCACCCCTGCGCCTGCTGCATCAGCTGGATGACGAGAATGTGCCTGTGGAAAGGAACATCTTTGATTCTACTGCTGCACGCGAGATGGTGGAGGAATTGAGACACAAGGCAAACTTTTTCGTTGCCCGCAAACTTGTTTCCGCTATGCCCGATCAGGCTTTCCTTCGCCGTCAACCATCACCAAACTCACGCCGCCTCCATTCCTTCATTGACAGGATGAATCGCCTCGGCTATGACTTTGACCCCTCGAGCAGTGGAACTCTGCAGAGCAGCCTTTGCAAAGTCCAGGATGATGATCTGCGGAAGGTTCGTGTCCGACTTTGCTACTTGAACATTACCTCAACGCCTTGACTTAACTGACTGGGATTAGGGTATGGAAACTGTTTTGTTGAAGGCTATGCAACGTGCGAAATACTACGTGGCTAGCACTGTACAGGATGAGCAGCGCCATCACTACTCCCTCAACCTACCCGTCTATACTCATTTTACCAACCCGTCGCGTCGCTATGCGGATATTATCGTTCATCGCCAGCTCGAGGCCGTTTTGTCGAATGGTGCAATTGAGTTCTCAGATGACGTGGAGTCTCTGAGCAAGACGGCGGATCTGTGCAATAACAAGAAGGATTCGGCGCACAATGCGCAGGAGCAGAGTGTCCATATCGAGGCTTGCCGTAGCATGGACAAGAAGAGACAAGAGATTGGTGGCGACCTGATCAGTGAGGGAATCGTTCTCTGTGTCTACGAGTCGGCCTTCGATGTCCTCATTCCTGAGTTCGGTTTCGAGAAGCGTGTCCATTGTGATCAACTGCCTCTGAAGAAGGCCGAATATCGTAAGGAGACTCGTGTTCTGGAGCTCTACTGGGAGAAGGGCGTTCCGTCTTCTGCCTACATTCCAGAGGACGAACGGCCCAGACCTGCCAACTCCCGTGCGGCTCAGGCTGCGGCCGCGGCTCGCGAAGCAGAAGCTGCGAGAGAGCGTGCCCGCGAACGTGATGAGGCGATTCGCAAGCAGACCGAGACTGGAACCATGTCTGCCGATGATGTCGATGCTCTCTTCGACGATGACGATGATATCTCCGAGGTCACCGAGATGGCTGCGGGCGTCTCTTTGAACTCGTCTGCTGACCGCACAACCCAGAGCATGCCACCTTCACCCACTCGTAATGGCCATCTTCAGCAGACTCCTCACCGTACTCGGTCCGATCCAAGGATTACAAGTAGCAACAACGACGTGCCGGAGGCCAAGTTGACCAACAAGGAGAAATACCTCAAACTGTTCAAGCTCCGCGAGGAGGACGGAGAGTACATTCAGGATGTGACCGAGATGACCCGGGTTCCTATCATTCTCAAGACTGACTTGACCAAGAGCCCTCCGTAAGTTGTCGCTCAATTACTTTCAGTCTTTTCTGGTACTTACTAACATTGACTCTCTTGTAGTTGTCTCACTATTCGCTCCGTCAACCCTTATGCCTTGTAAAGGCGAAGAGCTCTTTAGGTCACCTACTCAAATATGCTTGCAGGTTTATGTTTAATCGATTCGAGCATGGCTACGCAAGATTGCTTCAGTCGCCTGGTCAACTCGAGCTGATTGGATACTATTCCACAGCGCGGTCACATGGCGACTTGCTTCGAACAGACGTCGATTGCAAAATCTGGGTGGGTACCGACCTACGGAAAGATCCAAAGTGTTTAAGTTGACCTGGATGAGTGGATTAAAAGTGTAATCGTGGTAGTTGCACGACAGCATCTTACAGGAGCTGGCCGCAGGTGAAACCTCGGCGGAAATCTGTCTACGTTTTCAATGTTAAATAATTGCATAGCTTATTTGATTGGCGGTTTCGGGTGGCTTTGATTAGCTTGTGGCCGACAGACGCTGGGAGTGCTCTAGTAGTTAGCTTGCAGTTGGCCATCGTCAGTATAAGATGGGCTTCATGCACTAATATGTCAGTCATCCTTAATCCAGAAAGCGCGATGCTTGCTATACTACATCTTGATGCATGCGTGACAATGAGAAGAAAAGATGAGCGAGCCCTCGCTCATATAGAGATAAAGATAGAAGAAATCGCAAACCCCGAGCGCCTTTCGCAGTTCATCCCTATCAGAAATGGCTACCACCGAGTTCCAATGCGTCCGCATATGCCCTTACCAACGCCAAGACCGACTAGAAAATTCCAGGGACGCACAGAAGCATGCAGTTGTATCGATCGAGAAAAATAATCAGTAAATCGCATGCGCATATCGGGCTCTATAACCTGCGGATCCCAGTCCGGGGCTTTGCCTTCTTCATGCTCGAGGATGAGACCTTCCGCGAGCCAGACACCGCTCTGGAGGTCTTTGAGCCCGACGGACAAGTAATCGCGGCGGAAGGGGCGAGAAGAGACGAGGGATAGTGCGGATGACTCTTCCGTGCTGAGTGGCCCATCTCCTTGGAACCATTGAGTGAAGTGTGATTCTCCTTGCCGTCGTCGCTGCGATGGGACTGCAGGTCGAGCGATTCGGAGGCGTCTTCGAAGATCTTGACCACGTCGTCTCGGACGCGGCCGGAGGCGTTGACACCCTTGTTGAGGAGGGATAGCTTCGGGGATTTTCGTTGCGGCTGCGGGGAGGGGTCGCGGTCCGGTGCGTGGTGGGGGTGATTGGCGGCGATGTTCTTTTCCGAGGCGGTCATTGTTGATTTGTCTGCTGTTCGTGCGGGTGCGGGGTCCATGGGTGCTGAGTCTGGGTCTGGATCTAGGGGCATGGTGAGGACGGAGAGGGGTCGTTTGCCGTGGGCGTTCTTCCTGGGGCTTGGAGGGGCGAGTTTCACGGGGGAGGGGGAGAGGGATGGGTCGTTTTCTTTGGAGGTGGAAGGGCGGTTGTTTCCGTCGCTTTCATCGTCTGTTTGTGGGCTGTTGTCGTGGCCGTCGGATTGGTTCGATGGGTTGTGGTTGGGTGATTGGGGGAGTGGATGTGAGGTTTCGGCGGTCGTCTGCGGAGTGGGCTTCTTCATTTTCATCGTCAAGGACTGGACCCTTGTTCCTGTGCGTGTTCGCAGACTGCGGGTACTCTCGTGCTCCGGGATAACGGTTCCGGCCTCCTCGCCCCTCGATTTTGCCTCTACCACTGCGGTTTTCAGATCTGGTGGTACCGGGGCGTGGATCGATGTCATGAGCTTCGCCTGACGCGCGAATGCATCGTAGTCTTCTTGCAGGAGAGCGCCGGCCGTGGAATTCAGAGCGGAATCGGGGTTAGGGTAGATGAGGAGGCAGGAGATGGTCTACGAGTCAAAGGGAGTCAGTCGCTGTTCCACCAAACCGAGTGGTAGCAGGGAGCACGCACAACTAGGACATCCTTTAACGTCAACGTCGACTTCCAATCCCTCTTGAGTGTATCCACGCACACCGCGCCGGTCGACTCCTCCACGTTCGGATGCCATATGCGTGTCTTGAATGTCGCCTTGGGTGGGCTCTTCGGGTAATCCTCTGGCATCTTCAAGTGCAATCGCCACAGACCCTGGGAGTACGGTGTACCCTGCGGTCCGGCCAGCAGGGCTGTGAGTTGGGTCAGATCATCGGACGATTCTTCCGTAGGGAAAAGGTAGTTTGGAGGGAGTTCCTCGTGCAATGCAGCGTGATCTGCGGCGAGACGGCGGAAGGTTGAGCGCTGAAGTCGTAAGACTGGTCAGCTATAGTCTCGAGGATTTGTTCAATTGAAACTGACCATTTTGCCTCTGTTGATTTTCCCTAGTAACCAATGGTAGGGATCAAGCTGCGCTGGACTTCAGGTGAACTCGGCTGATGTCGGGGAAAGTGGCAGACTGTTCGCCTCACAAAGGAAAAACGGGCTAGATGAGTCTATTGAAGCTAGCCTGAGTTCGATCGCAGCCTTTGTTCTTGCCAAAGCTCACGCCTGTGTATTCAGTGACAGAGTATTGTTGGTCTTTTGTTTTGATGATGTGAACCTGATGGTGGCACTAGTCCGAAAGAAGCAAGGCCTGGAATGGCAATGTGGAGAGAAGCCCACGTGACTGACGCGCGACGCGACTTGGGCCGTTTTAGGAAATGTAATTGATTCCTGCCTTGATGCCTAGTTTATTATCATGATACCAGCTATTATGATTTCATAGATAGCAACACAGTGAAGAGAGATTATCTCTCAGTAATGGCATATAATGGCATTCGGTCGCCGAATAAATCTTCCTCTTAACATCAACTTTCAACCCACTACAGTGAAGTGCGCATCTTCTGGCCTATTGATCCGTCTGGGATCCTGCTACTGGCAATGACGGGATTCCTACGAATAACCTCGGAGACCTTATAAATAAGATCCTCGGGCGCAATGAGTGAACTATACCGAGAAATCTCCTCGAAGGGCGCTCGCTGAGCGCGAGGCAATTATGAACGATTCTCCCATGTTACTGGACCATAGCGGTCGTGAAATTGATGTTGCAGAGATGGTATCCGTGCGCGACAGCCATGGATCTCTCTACTGCATTTGGCAGTTGCGAGTTCAAGGATCCGTGTGGAAGACCTGCTCTCGAAAAGGGAGATCGCTTCTCAGATTCTAGATACCCCTCGAGCTGCTGTTCGAGGGCAATGTTGGCACCATCAACGTCCAGTACCAGCAGGGCGCTATTGTCTTGCATTATGTGGTAGAGCGCCATGTAAGCTGTGGAAGCGGCCAGCATTGGGGTACGTAGGTCAGTACCTGTGTGAGAAGCTGCTTGCCGGATATCAGAAGGCCGGGGTGATGGGTACATACGGATGGTGCTACGCATACGAGTAAGGCTGAATGATGGCCTCAGCGTTTGTGAGGGCTTTTAACCCGTATATTCATGAATGGTGGGCAATCGAAATGGGCAACGTTCTGGCATGTCAACCTGATTGCCCTGGAGTATAGCCCGCAAAAAGCACCAGACCACTATGTCATGCATCAGCCCTTCCGTGATCTACTCAACATCATTAACCGTTCCCATGACCTTGTCCAGACTCTTTTCCGCCGTCTCCCACTCTCTCTTGATAACCTCCAGCACCCAGTCTCCTCTAGGCTTGAGCTTGAACCTCCGTTCCCGCGGCATAGTCATGAATCCCACCACGACCATCTCCCACGGATCCACCGGTTCCGCCCCGTCCTCAAGCTCGATATCAAACGCCCAGAGCAAACTCGCAACCTGCATAAAATTCCCGTCAATGGCAACCCTCCTCCCCTGACAGATCCGCCGACCCTGCCCAAACACCGGCAGCGGAAGGTCCGTTCGTAATCTTGTCTCCCCTTCGTCGTCATCCCGCAACCACCTCTCAGGGACAAAGTCCTGCAGATCACCCAGCGCAGGGTCGAAGACCTGCTCGTCGCGGCCGATGGCCCACGCATTAGCCATGACAGTGACGCCCTTGGCGATCCCGACGCCCTTGAACTCGTCGTCCCGGTCCGCGCGGCGGGGGATGGAGCCCGGCGCGATCGGCCGCCAGCGGAACAGCTCGTGGGCGACGGCGTCGACGAACGCGAGGCGTGCGCGGTCCGAGAAGCGCGGGAGACGGTTGCGGCCGACGACCTCGTCGAGGACGGCGTGCGCGCGCGCCACAAAGGACGGCTGGTGCAGTGCTGCGATGAATAGCCATAGCAGCTGGCGCGGGGAGGTCTCCATGCCGCCTTGGATGGAGGTTGCAAGCGTGAAGGCGAGGTCAAGGTCGGGGACTTGGGACGGGGACGGGGAC
>NW_020798476.1:0-15686 GCF_002237265.1 Aspergillus thermomutatus | reverse complement strand
TATATATTCAGCTACTAGATAGTCAAGTCTAATGATGTTGGTGGTTGAAAAGCTTCAAAATATTATTAGAAGCGGCAAAAATTCGTCGCTCGGTGGTATTCGTCGCTCGGTGGTTGATTACGTTATATGTTATACATCACTTTTTAGAAAAGGTTCCTGGTTACCCCTATCTCCTGTGTATTTAATTATGCCCATACCGCTGGACAATCCGAATCCCATGATATCTATGATCAATGCGCGCTTGCGGACCTGATCAGAATGGCACCATCATCTCCAAAGCCAAGAAAGAAGCGAGGCCGACCGCAGAAATATACATCAGAGGATCAAAAGAAGGCACAGTATGCTCAGCATCGGTGAAACTGGTGATAGACAGCTGTTGCTGAGGAGCGGGCTGCTCAGTTTGATCAATTCTATTCTGGGTTTCCATCAACAGAAGTTGATCCTATTATTACTCCATCCATTGCTCCTCCAACAACAGCCTTAAACCCCCCCAACCTTCTTGATTCTCCACCAGGAGAACCCACTATTGCAAGCGAATTTGAACAGCTTCTGCCACCCTTAAGCCCTCCCCCTCCGCCTCCATCTGACTTGGCTGTCAATCTCATTACACGGGATATGAAGTCCCTGGCCAAAAAGATACAGGATCTCCGCCACATAGGAATTGAAGACAGCCAAATTGCCCCATGGAAATAAATCTTTCAGAAAGGGAGCCAGGCAAGGACGGCAATTATCATATCTTTCTATCACAAAATTTAGGGACTCGGGGATCTACAAATGATGATGACTATGGTCAGGTAAGGACACACTGCCCCTGGAAAGATAGACTTTATTGCTGAAACAAGGTGGCAGATATAGACAAAGTCCAATAATACACTGCATGAGTCAATAGCAAGGCATCAACGCCTTGAATGTGATGATCCTCCATAGATCCTGGTATTCAGCTATTTACCCAGGCCAGGGAGGCACAGCTGCCTGCAATCAAGCATGATGAGCTTGATATGGGTGCCATAACCTTAACAGGCTGAGATGAACGACAGCCCAGCGGCCGTGGAAATTTTCACTGCGGGGGAAGGGAGCAGCACGCATGCAAGCGATCCTGCCTCTCATTCTCAAGCAGTGGCAAGCTCTCAGCATAGGGCAAGGTCTACCTGCTGGACTAAGGATGCACCGTGCTACAAATGATTTGTTCCATTCCCAGGAGCTTCCCCGACCTTCAGAGCCCATAAACGTTGATGACGGTGATGATTCTAGCATCTGTGACGCTGACACAGACACTGACAGCAGTGTGACTATCGACAATGACCCTGATCGATGCCTTGAGTCTGATGATCGTACGCGGGCTGCGCTGACCGAACAACATGAGGAGATTTTGCTAGCCTTGAAGAGCACCAGTTACTGCTCTCAAAGTTCATGGAATGATGTTTATGCGCTCAGAGGAGGACAGCAAGGTAATCAGCATATCAAAGTTTATGGAACAATGTTTAAGTCAATTAAATATTGGGTTAAATGAAGTTTTTATGGGTAGGTCATCTCTATCCTTGCTTTGGACACCACGGTTAACATTTCATAGGGACTAATTATCCCCAGATTACTACTGGGCCCGCATCTCTTTGTGGATATGGACAGCTACCAATGGGTACTTCGACCTGACCCAGCCATGGGAGGCAATCGGTGTCGTGATCCCTTCTCCCGCACGGCAGCTGGGAAAGGAGATTAAGAAACCAGATTAGGTCCGTCAAAGCGCCCATGTTACACCAAAGAAAACAGCACTTTCAACCAAGTATCCTATAGATGCTCATGAAAAGCACGCACTAATGGATAGGCAATCAGCCAATCACTAAGCGCTCTTCTTCCACTAGTTAGGGAAGAAGCAGGAAGAGCAATGTTAGCCAGGTGCTCTCGACTCCGACTAAATAAGGCACAGGGCAGCAGCGCCTGTCTAGCCACGAAAACGCCGACTTTCTGTTGACGAAAACCGAGAGTCCCTGCATCTAATTACTGGACCGCAGATTCATTCCTCGTCATGAAGACGTTTGGGCCATGGTGCACGAACGACCCAGTCCAGATGAACGAATTCAGGCACATTGTGCTCATGATTGTCTTGGTGGCTAAAATGCCGCCTAAATATGTGTGGTTTAGAGCCATGATAGCATTGGTATATCATAATAGGGCGCGAATTTTGATGTTACAAGAATAAGTCAGCGATACCTGCCACCCCCCTGACCTCAAGTTAAGGTCTCTTCCACCATTCGCTTTCGGAAGGTATCAAAATTCACGAGTCCCAACCACAATGGATTAACCTTCAGTACAAACCAAAATAACAGAGATCGAGGGCAACCTCTTTCATACTCCAGATGGAGCGGCTATAATCCGTGAGCACCCTTCGGTCTATTATCCCAGTGCGGCACAGTAACTGATTTATTAGACAGACGCCTGCAATTGTCAAGGGTCTTGGGGCAAGGGCATCGCGAAGGCTTTCAAAGACAAGGTGATCCAATCATCCAACACCCTGAAGGAAATCCCTTCTTGACCTCTTTAGGTGACTTACCTTGCAAAATAGTATCCAGCTGCCTTTGCCATCTACCGTTCCCACTGTCAGAATCTCCTGTCCAGCCCCAGGTACAGGTCTGAGCCTGCGGCGCAGAGCGAAGAGTCCCATGCAAGGAGCTCTTGAAGTGTACAACTACCAGAGGGCACCGCCTTGATCATCCCTCCTCAGAAGAGAGAATCCGAGGCCAACGGCAAGAAACACTAGATCCTTTTACAAGTTAATCTTGAGCACTTATCGGATCTTATTAGTTGTGGTAACATTGGCGACTGAACTAGCACAGTGCTGCAAGGAGGTGGTCTGTCTACTTTTAAGGCCTTCATCTGATCCGAACCAGAAATCATAAGGGAACTTATATACCCAAATGGTTCAATAAATTGGTCTGACCATTAATAAGTCCATAGAAGTCCCACAGAGCTTCGCCAAGCGCTTTGTCAATATTCATTTCACAAGCTGCTGCCATGTTAAACAAGATCTTTAGAAACAAAACCGGCCAAATAATCTGTTCTGCCAATTAAAGGAGAAGCTTAATTCAGCTCAGGCAGCAGTAGAGTACCTGTTGTTCAGAGAATCTGATAGAGGCTTTGCAGTCGACTCAACCTCTTTACGACAGTCATAGCGAGGTGAAACTCATCCTTTTAGCAGTGCTGATACTAATGCCAAGTCACAATCTCCAGTCATAGTGCTGGATGCAGATCCTAGATCTTGCTGCACTTAAGAAAGAGGACGTTGGCGAGCAGAAGAAACATCGCAATCTTACCCTGGGGGCAGCCGACGCACCCCGACACCTTCCCCCTAGGACCTCAAAGTCACCAAGAAATTTCTTACGTTCGGGCCCAGAGCTATTGGTGACAGACGGCAATTATCTCACAGATAAATGCTTCCAGCGGCTTCTGCAGGACTAGGGCCGACCAGCACCCGCCGCAGCGGCACCTCTGCCGATTAACGAGGCATTAGAATCAGAAAGGCACCCCCAACCAATGCAAATACACCAGAAGAGCAATGGAGACAAAGTATGTGACAATCCAAGTTATCAGGCCCCAGACCAGCTGGGCAGCTAGGCAGGTAAGGACCCATTTCTTGTCACACACTGCAAGCGGACTGCAATCAATTCAATCTCTTTATACAACTTTCTTTTAGCTGCGACAGCGAAACTATCTGTTAACCTCACTCCCTAAGACCCTAGTATCCATTATCTCAACATTCGCAGCAGACACATACCTACACAACTTGATCAACATATAACCACCATGGATGTTACTCAGATTCCCGCCACTGTGAATACTCGGGGCCTGTTGCTCAAACGCCACCGACGATGGGAAGTTGCCTACTGCGGGACCCATTATCACCAGACTACTACTGGATGCATCAGACACTCGGCAACATTGAACAGGCGCATATAATCCCCTCTCTCCATGTGAGTCAGAAGAGGGGCCTTCAGGCAGCAGAAACAACTGCTAATATACACTGCCTGACCTATCTATCTCTAACAAGAGCAAGCAAGAGGAATTCGGGCCCGCTATTAAGCGTGGTTGATAGACAGTAGTGGGCGAAGCTCATCCTGCAATGAAGATGTTCTATGGGAATATGCTTCAGGAGAGGACGGTCATTCATGATCGCGATCAGATATTGGAGTTATCCAAGACCCACCGGCATGACCGGAAGGTTAGTAGCATCAAGTTAATTTCTTTTACTTATACTAATCAGTTTAAGTAGGTCATCACTACCCGAGATGTGAGTTTTGAATACTAGGCCTAACTAAGCAAATGCAGAGTGTCTACTAATATGAATGTCTGTTTCAAGGTGGTCTATGCGTTACAGAGGGTGGGCCTTACTTACCCCTATAGTCCTTTGGTTGCTGACGTTCGCTATTCTAGATGGGTCAAACAGTGTATGGTGTTTAGATGACTTAAAAGACTTCTTACCTTACCCAAAATTTGGGATGGCCTTCTTCGCGTTGCGCAATATCCCGCCCAACACCCCAACCTCAGAGTTAGTTTGCATCCTGACATCGATCTCGGGGCATAGCACCAGTCTGTCATGCCATACTATGCAGGGCAACTGTCCTTTGGCTGCCAACAGCACACTATCCTTCAACCATGCCCTCGTCAATGGCATTATCATGGCGTCAGTGGACATCTCTGTCTACATAAACACTTACATCTTGTTATTGGCCTGCTCTATCACAATGGGAAGCACACCAATCCCATTCCGGGCCAATTTATTAGCGGCAGGCTGTCAAAGTGAACCTAGGACCACGAAGCTGATGTAAAGGTACGCCGCATTTCAGTATGCTTAGAGAACCCCAGACTAACTAGAACAGCTTCTTCTTAGGATCCTCACCACCAGCAACATTAAGCCTAACTACGAAGCTCTTGCAAAGCACATGGGACATGGTCAATATCCACACAAATTGTATCATAGGTACAGACGCTACTGAAGAGCGGAGTTTGCTAACCCAAAATGACCATAGATTGCACTATCGTTGCTATCCACACAGAATTAAACACCATAAAATGGATGCTAGGGCTGTTGCCGCTGTCAACAGCAACTCTTCAGCTCCTGCTACTCCGGAGAAGATCTCTCACATAGCAGCTAATCCTACGCAAAGTAATCTCTTTACTGTGCGAAGGCGTGCCTTTATAGACATGAACAGCTCCCAATGGGTACTTCCATCTAACTTAGCCATGGGAGGCAACACCGTTATGATACCTTCTCCCACACGGCAGCTGGGAAAGGTTTTAAAGAAGCAGATTAGGTCTGTCAAAGCTGGAGGAAGATAAAAGCTTTAGAAGGAACCTGCCGAAGGGCGAGGCAATAGTATGGTCCCTATTCCCTGATACTATCTCAGTGTTTCTCAACTATTTTACTAACCTTTCTGTGAGGCAAATAGGTATTCGTATCCTGGCGAGGAATGCCAGATGCAGTATGGACGCGGCAGAAGAGCCAGAACGGCAGTAATGCAGATGAAAAGGATATTTGGAAAAGGTCTACTTATGGCCTAGCTTGGAGGTGATAATGGTTACGGATCTTCTGCCGCGTCCATATGGATGTATTCTCTATCTCTGTGGGCATATCTTCTTATATAAAGTACATCCTTCTCTTACGATATAGGATTCTGACCTGCTGCAGCCACAGGAAGCAATACGCCAGTTGTCATGTCTGGCATACCCTCCGCGGAAACAGACGCAGTCAATCCCATTGCATGGGATATGAAGTCCCTCGTCAAAAAGATACAAGACCTCCGCCAGGAATAGAGAACAGCCAAATCGCCCATGGAAATAAATCTTTCAGAAAGCGGGCCAGGCCAGGATTGGTATGCGTTGTTGGACCCCAGAAAACAACCTGCCTGTGAGTAAGGTACACTCTCCTCACTAAAATACCAAGACTGACAATGACATGAAAGCATATTCCTATTAATCTTCCGGAACGCCTTCTGAATGGAGAAAGGCTACCACCTTACACACAAGCTTCTGCTTAAAATCCTTAAGCTATGGTCCTTGTCCCCCATTCCAGACCAAAATCCTTAAGACTCATGACCTCCATTCCCCCACTGGCAGCGCACCAGGTCTAGAATCGAGGAACAAGGACCATGAAAGTAGCTTGGAATCGAACTACTGTGGAAACCCTGAGCCTAGCCTTGAGTGAAGCCCTTCCTCATGCTAGGATGGTCTGCCGGGATGAGCAGTACAAGAACATACACAAACAACAACCTGGAAGGTCGCACGGGTTCTGCCTGGCGTAAGTTCTCACCATTCAGGTCTCTCTAATCGAACTACCGTACTAACGCTGACTCACTAAGCAGTCGGTACCGATGAGAATGAAAAGCCTCCCCCTCGCGCCATCAGGGGACATCTGGTCGAGATGCGCCAGATGAGGATGCATGGCAAAAGACTCGCGTCTAACAATTGATATAGAGCCTTCGAATAGTGCGATGGTAGGGGGTAGACCGGCCGCCCCCATCAAGACTCCTGGCTCGAAAGGCACACCTTGCGCAATCAAATACATACTGGTTGAAGCTTTACAGGTGCATATCTACAAAGTTGATCATCATCTTGCGTTTCCTTAGTAGATTATTTCTCGATATTAGAATTAGAAAATGCCTACTGCTTCGCTCCGCAGGTCTTAAGATGACTGCTTCATCTACACCCGCCTTGTTCTAATATCTCTGTAAACGTGCTGGAGGTTTACATCATTATCTTGCTTGAATACGATGTATATATGTTGTCTATATGGATAATATTTGAACACGTATAAAGAATAATACACATATTTACCACCTGCCACGACGCCGTCACCTAGAAGCGGGAAAGTGAGATCAACATGATAGATAGATGGCTTCTACACATGTCTCTTCATTTACATATAGCTTCTCATCAGAGATGTAATATAAATTTTAGAAACATGAACAATTTTCGGACATGTATTGACTTGAAACATGAGGGATTTTGAAAACATCAAGATCACTGTATCCGCGATTACATGACCATCTACGGAACTTTGGAAACTGTATGGATACATAGTAAATTCAAGCGCATACTGTATTTACATCATGCTTCATCTGGACATGGTTGTGATACCGTGGATCCACCATATTCTCAACTCACGGCTCTCTGGTAAGGTAGTCAAGATCTGTCAACAGTCCCCTCCTGGTGTACATACGCAACTTGTGGAAGTTAGAATTATGGAATCCCACCAGAGTAATGCTGATCACTTCAAAAACCTTGTATTTAGGAAGTTGGGCTGAGTGTTCAAGAGAACCGAAATAGCGTGAAGGTCTAAAACAAGTCTATCAAGGAGATGATACAAAATAAGGGACTGAGAGGGAATCAGAAGAAGCATTATTGCGCATTAAATATATTGTTCTAGGTAAGCTGATAATATCCTCTACTGACAAGGGCAAACATGGATTAAAATGAGGAAGTTTAATTATATGACTCTATTTACTACTACATGCTTTATGTATTTTTATATGGCCTCTGCAGCCATACACGCAGAGGTCTGCTACTAACAGTTTGTCGCCATACGACTTCTTGTAGGGTGTTATCTAAATCCATATCTTCTCACTAGTGTTCTTATCTCCTACCTGCTCCTTGCAGGAGTGGTGATCGGGCAGGTAAGCAGCAGTTTAGAAGATCTGTGGCCAGAGCCTCTCAGGGAGCCTCACAGCGATTCGCATGCCGCAGGCCATCTTGATAATTGTTCATCCAGCCCGTTCAATAAAGCCTTTTTGCTGATCAATATAAGGCGCGGAATGCAATATCTTGATTCCTTTGCTGCTAATCACACGGATATATTCATTCCCAAGCGTTGGCTCGTTGTCTGGGAACATTATCTTCAGTTCGATACCAATTGCGTGTCCACCCGGCTAATTAATTGCTTAATGAGTCTATTTGGCTGCTTCTTATCTGGATGCACGTAGCGAACTTGCTATCCAGTAGATTCGCCAACAAAATGGGTAATCACAACAATCTCCGTTGTGTGCCAGCGTAAGCACGATTAAATCAAGATGGGCGATTTCGAATGGTTCAGCGTTCTGCCTAGGGGTACGTGATATCTTCTGCCTGGCCTTTGCTAATCAGCCGGTCTCACGGATCGAACTCTGACAGTTATTCACCTTCGCCCTGATTGCGGTTTCTTCGAGGTGCAAAACAGCCTCACAGCTGAGATTCTGTATGAGGGATACTTCACAGCACTCTGAGGAGCAGGTCAAGTCATGCTGCACGTAGGAAGTTAGGCAACTAGTCGTGTCCGAGGTGGACACCAGTTCAGCTGGTTAGAGTTACTCGCTCCCCTCCACTACCGGATCAGGTTAGCGCGATGCACCGCGCACCTCACCTTCAGTGCGTAGATAGCTTCTGTTGAAATAAGATACACTAGTATGGGTTTCTGAATCACTAGTAATTTCTATGGCAGATTGAAATCAAATGAAGGTCTGATTCTTCTAAACGAATGACTATCTACTCGATATTTATACCTTCGATCTGGAAGATATGAAGGTATTCGAATCGGTTCTGTATATCAAACGAATGTAATCGAATATTCTGCCAAGAGTGGCAGTGTTAAGCCAAATCAAATCATATCCAGATTTGGTAAGCGGTAATATAATCCAATATATGGTATTTGATATCGATACTATATGGTATGCGATATCCTGACTATATGGTATTCGATATCAATACTATGGTATTTGATATCCTTAGTATATGGTGATTCAATATCGATACTATATCCCTACTATATGGTATCCGATATCCTTACTATATGGTAATTCGATATCCTTACTATATGGTGATTGATATCAGTGCAGTGCGTGCGACTGTAGGGACGGTGGGAGTGGTGAGATGTAATCATTGTAAAAAAACCAAAAGTCCACAACATAGATATAGTTCGCTGTAGGTTAATCCAAGATGAACATTAGTTTGCCCTCTGATCTGGATTTGCAATATAACTTAATAAGACCATAAAGTACTATGAGTAGACATAATAATATCATGACATGGCGACACTTTTAAGTAGTTAGAAGTTTTAACAACGCGTGTATGTCTGCTGATCCACATTTGACCCTGCAAACACAGTGATCATAATGTGAATAGGTGAGTAAATCTAAGGTACAGTAGCAGAGCTAATAATTAGCAGACTCATTAGAGTAACAGAGCTGACTATGCCACCATTGACACCTTTACTAAGGCTATAAATCCGCCTTTACTATGATCTCATGCTTTTTTAGTAATAAGCTTACATATACAGCGCTACGTGATGATAGATAGTTAAGCAACACTTCCTTACAACCAGGGCACACAAGAACCTGTAAATTATTAACCTAAGCCAATAACAGCAAAAGGCTAGTCAAGTTCAACTAGCTGGAATGTGGTACTATATTTCATGGATCTCATTGGGACAATACAACAGAAGTGCAAACTAGACCCAGTATGTGCTCAAGCTTGACGGCATGGCCCAAAATTTTCCTCCTGTGCCAGTATTAGATTATTTTAACAGCACTGTTCTTGCAAAAATAACAAGTCTGCGGAATATGTACCTCCAAGGTGAAGGTTATAAAGTTGGTGTCGTCCGCCTTGCTGCTGCTCGCTAGTACTGGTGAATCATGCAAAGTCTCGCCCTGCCCTTCACTTGGTGATGTGGTTATTATAGGCTGGTTGGAAGTGTTGCTTGGCTGCTTTTCTTGCTCAGCGTTCTTGGGCGCTCTCAAGCTTGGCCGACCACGTCTCCTGACTCCAGTCGGCGATGGTCCTGCCGGGCGGCCGCTGCGGCATGGTCGGCCAGGTCGAGATCGAGCAGCGGGAGGAGTGATCCTTGCCATCTGATTTAATAGATACGGCGACGATGGTGATGAGTGAGGAATGATGTCTGCTTACTATGAATATGAGTAAAGGAAGATCAATCATAAAGTTCATCTCTGTGCATACATACTCAAAGCTTGGGAAATGGAGGAACTGGATGCGTCTCTGCTTCTTATTATGTGAGCTCTTGAATTTATTAAAGTTTGGAATTCAGGGAAAAGGGGGAAAATCTGGGACAGAGAATTTAATCATGTTGTGTTGAGAATACATGCAAAGATGTGTGGCGTGTGAATTACTTATTTGGCTAGACTTATGACCTATCATATTCACAAACCCACATTATAGTCAACAATCCGAATGGTAAGGAGTCTATTAATGTGTTGGGGGAAATATAACAGCGAATTACTCCAAGTATAATCAAAAGGCAATAGGTTTTATGGATCATACTGGTGTACATAAAAGATCAGAGAAAACCTATGATGCCGTATTTGACAGTTTGGCCATCTACCTTAGTCTAGCGTCCCAGTCGAGAGCCCTCAGCAGGGCCTCTAGAGGTTCGCTCCCTGCCCTATTAGGTATAGCGCTTTAGTCACATGACCCACGACATAGATAGATTCGCTCCTTCCAGTCGCCCCTTTTCGAGGTAGTCACCAATATCAGATTTCTCCTCGATATGCTTCCACAGTAGAGTCGAAATATCATATAGTTCGATTGAGTGGTCTTGGCATATCATCCGTATACCAACAGTCACGTTAGAAGCTAAGCCACCTGGCGACCTGGCAACCTGGCGACGTGCATCCTCCCGGGAGGTTCCACTAACTATGTTAAGTACATTATTACACGCTAGTCTAGATGCCTTTCTAGTCGAGTAAGTTCTGCGATTGACACATCTAGACAAGGTAGACTGCTGGCTCTGGTGCCTGGAAGATCTGGCAAACCACTACTCATCACCGTCCTGGTTCCATCCTCTCACCTAGCATCTCAGTTAAGCAGGGGCTGAGTGGAGCAACCTCAATGACCCTGCTTACCATTCTTCTTAGCTTAACGTAATCAACACCGAACCGCGGATACCACCGAACCGCGAATTTTCGCCGCTCTCAAGATATTTTGAAACCTTTCAACCACTAACATCATTAAAGAAGACTTTTTTAAAGGATAAAATAAAAAGCTATTTATTAGGACAATTTCTTATAGTATGTCCAATAGTTTAACATCCACTGCAGCGTGGCGGAGCTCGTTGGCGAGGCATGGGTACAGGCTCACCAACCTGCTCATCAACCTGCTCATTAAGCTGCTGAATACGGTCACGACCTTCCTGCACAGATATAAACAGGTCATTCCCTAAGGAAGCACGTTTCCTCGCCTTCTTCTTCATTTTCCGCTCATTTTCAGCCCGTAGAACCTTGATTTCCTGTTGAAGAAGAAGATTCATGTTCATTGCCATCTGCGCGGCCCTTTTAAGATGTTGGATATGAGAGACTGGACTGCTAGAAAGCTTTCTTTTCTGTAAGCTTCTCTGCAAGCTGCGAACCTTATGATTAAGCTGGCGAGGATTTTGAGGTGTTTGAAAAGTAGATGAGATTGAGCCATCAGTAAGAAGTGGTGGTGGTGTTGGCGTACGAAGTTGAAAGGTGATTTTCTCAAGAACCCGGTCTTTATCCAATGGTTTAAGACCTGCTCCTGTAAAGCCATTGCATATATTCCTTTGGGTAAAGACTGCTTCGCGTGCAGGAGGATATAGGTGTAGAAAATCCTCTTTATCAATGTGGTTGTTCCCGGCCAACTAGTTTTCCATATGCGCGTTTGAGTGGCCCAAAGACCCCAACATCTAGGGGTTGAAGAAGATGAGATGTATGCGGAGGCATACAAAGACAGATAATTGCATTCTCCCTGCAGAAATCATCAAATTCCGCAGTTTGGTGACTTGAATGGCCATCAAGAATAAGTAGCCGCTTTGCACCAGTCTCATCAAAGTTCCAGATATCATCTTCATGTATACCATGCTCTTGGATAGCTTCGCGTACAGTTTCAAACCACTGTTTGATAACCTTTGGATTCTCCCGCCTTGCACGCTGATAAGATATGCGTTGGTTATGTCTTGTACACAGCTCTGGATGGCGTTTAACAAACTTATATGCCCGGTTGACACCAAGGGTTGTAGTAGGATCATGAGTACGCGCTCGCAGCAGAATCTGTGCCATTCCATGCAAAAACTCAGGCCGAATTGATAATCCCCGCTTATCTGCATCTAGGAGATGCTTAACAAGAGATTTCTCTTCAATAACTGTCATTCTGTGACTGTTTGCGCGTGTTTCCGTACGTGGTTTGACCCCACTAAGCCGCTCACGAAGGGTAGATTCGGGTACCCCAAATACCTCAGCAGCTTTTAATTTCGATTTAATTTTTTTATTTTTATATGCAGAAATCGCCATTTGCATGCGGGCCTCTTTGGATTGAGACATTTATATAAAATTTATAGGGATAGCACGCGTTGATAGTTGTGTATTCAAATATTTTGAGAGAGCGGCGAAAATTCGCGGTTCGGTGGTATCCGCGATTCGGTGGTTGATTACATTATCAGCATCAACTTTCCTTACTAAAACATCTTCCTGCAGAAAGCTAACTTCAGACTCAAGAAGATGAGGCCTAGCTCTCACAACACTAACATTATCTCCAAAGCTGGTACGTAGTTGCATCAAGCTCAACTGGGCGGTGGGTCTGAGTAGGACCTGCTTAATAAATTATTTAACCCCTTGTGCCACTGCGTATCTTCAATGGTGCTATACCTTTTGTTATTGTTACGGCACACCTGCAGTCGACGAGGAGCATGTTACGAAACACCTGCGGTCGACAGGGAATGGTTGGACAAGGCTGACGAGAAAGGCGGTCTGACGTGATGCGATCACAGGCACCAACGGGCGGTTAGGTCACGTGACCCTACGGTCCCTAATGCCAAGGACAACCACCGGTCCATGAAGGACCGCAACAACTAAGACACGCAGCATGATCTGGGTCCGAAAGGACCGAAAGGGGATACAATAAGTCGGGACAAGCTCAACAGACATCACGGCTGTTATTTTCCATCATCATAACCGCCTGCTCTTGGCTATAACTGCCTATGTGCCACCGCAAAGGGGAGTAGTGGGCAGGAGGAGCTAACAGGAATAATGAACATTATCCGAAGGATGATCCGCACCCAGCAAAAGAAGTTCGGAGCGAAGCTGGATATTGTTATCAGTGGAGACTTTAACCGCCATGATCAATTGTGGGGAGGAGATCATATCATACACTCGCGGCGACAAGGGGAAGCTCAGTCCCTGGTTGAGCTGATGCTTGACTACGGGCTACACAGCCTACTTCCGGAACCATCATATACGACTCCGGCCACTGGCAATCAACAATCGACCTAGTAATGGCATCAGACAGCCTCAAGCAGAGGCTTACCTTATGCCAATGTCACCCAACAGAACATGGGTCAGACCACTGAGCAATCGAAGCAACTTTCACTGGCCCAACTTAGCAAAGACCTACCAAAGAGACAACTGACCCCCCACGATACATGTGGAAAAAGGCCCCTTGGGATGAAATTGTTAACAGGATAAGCCAAAACATGACAACCCTCCCGGAGATACAGGATCCAGAAGAGCTGGAGAGACAGCTTGGATTCATGATGGGAAAAGTGTCTGAAACCCTTGAAGTTTGCATACCACAAGTGCGCCCCTCACCCTACTGCAAGCGGTGGTGGACAGATGAACTGACTAAACTCCGCAATGTCTACACCTACAACAAGAATCAGTGGACTCAGCTCCGGCGATATGGAGTGAACCGACCTGATATGGAGAAATAAGTTAAACAGCTTCGCCATTGATTCCACACTGCCATTCGTGATCAAAAGTGCAAGCACTGGACAGAGTTCCTGGAGCAAGCGGAAAATATCTGGACAGCAGCACGATACACCAAAGAGATGAACAGGAAGCTGATCCCAGCTCTCCGTGCTGAAGGAAGCGGGCCTGCAGCTGAAACAGAAGAAGAGAAAGCCAGATCTCTACTCTCTGCCTTCTTCCCATCAACACCAGAAAGCTCAGAACCATTAGGGAACCCTAACTTACCAACCCTGCAAATGGATCCAATCACAGACGAAGAGGTCAAAAGAGCAGTAATGCGGATGAACCCGTGGAAAGCCCCTGGAGAAGATCAGATTCCAGCAGGAATGTGGCAACAACTATGGCCAGCATTAGGAAAAGATATATGTCAGATATTTCACGCTTCGATCAAGCTCAGCTATGTCCCAGCAAGATGGAGGATTGCGAAGATCATCCCATTGCATAAACCAGGACGGGATGAAATACTACTAAACTCATACCGACCCATCTCACTACTACCTACCCTGGGCAAGATGCTGGAGGCAGTGATAGCGCAAAGACTGTCCTACTATGCCGAAGTCTTTGGTCTCCTCCCACCGAACCACTTTGGGGCATGAAAGAAACGATCAAGCGAACAAGCACTAAATCTCTTAGTTGAGAAAATCTATGAAGCATGGAGAGAAAAGAAGGTCCTCAGCGTGGTCAGCTTCGATGTGAAAGGCGCTTACAATGGGGTGATAAGGAAGGTCCTAATCCGCCGACTCCTAGAAAGACAAATACTGGTTGAACTGGTAAGGTGGATTGATGTATTCTGCTCAAATTGGAGAGCATCAATTATTATCAATGATTACTGCTCAGAAGCCATGGAGATTACACACCCAGGATTGCCCCAAGGCTCCTCCCTGTCACCTATCCTCTACTTATTCTTCAATGCGGACCTGGTCGAGATACCGATCAACCGGAACAAGGGTGCGATGGCTTTTGTAGACGACTTCACGTGCTGGCGGATTGGACAATCAGCAGATGAGAACACGTCAGCCCTACAAGAGGAGGCAATCCCCCATGCACTGGGGTGGGCCATGCGATTGGGGGCAATATTTGAAGCACAGAAGACCCAATTCATTCACTTTACAAGGAATGCCAGACGAAACCCCTCCCTAAAGCTAGCACTACGCATTGGAACACAGAATATCTGCCCAAGCAACACGGTTAAACTTCTAGGAGTTATCTTTGATGAACAACTCTGGTTCAGAGAACATGTTGGCTGGGTCACCAAGAGAGGCATCGAAGCTAGCCGGGCGCTACTAAGGCTGAGGGGTCTCCGACCACAAAGTGCTCGGCAACTCTATAATGCCCTGGTAGTGCCAACAGTCACATATGCTTCATTAGTCTGGATAACTCTGAACAAACACGGGCACATCCCAAGTTGGGTTGTCAAACCTTTGAGTGTGATCCAGAAGTCAGCAGCAAAAAGCATAGCAGGGATCTACCGTTCAGTCTCCTTGACAATTGCTGAGGCTGAAGCTAGCATTGAACCCCTAGATATCTGTTTTCAGAAGTGGATTCTCCGCCACTGGATTGGATGCCACAGCCTACCAAGCACTCACCCACTAGCCAAGTGTATAAAGAACATCAACCAGCAGTCTAGATCGCCATTTGGATCACTGTCTCAGATATTGCCGCTTGAACAAAGTCGCATGGAGACAATCATACCATACCATTCTGCCCCATGGGAGTTAGACTGGCAAAAGGGTATATGCCATGAAGGAACGGAAAACACAGAAACTGCCTTTGAAAGACCGAAGATCAAGATCTACACCTACGGATCAGCACGGAATAATCTGATCGGAATTGGTCTGGCAGTGGTGACCGGGGATCAAATTATGAAATCTACCTCCACAACAGTGGAGACAGACCACCACATAGACCTACATATTGCCCAACTTGGCGCTATCCTGGAAGCACTCCAGCTGG